>NC_085008.1:2394968-2397468 GCF_963854185.1 Sardina pilchardus
ATGGATTTCGATGAAATTTTCAGGGAAGGTCAGACATGACCCAAGGAAGAAATGATTAAATTGGGAGTGCTCCGTAACCCCGTCGGGATTCCGGAGCCGTTTATGTGTTTCGCTTAGTGGTGTAATGGCATGGTATGGCCACGTGGTGGCGATCGGAATAGTTTAGGTTCAAATGTAAGACAACCAAAGGTGGTACATCAGTATTTCAAATACTTCTATAAAATATTGTGATAAATGATACAAAGATGTCATATCAATGACTTCTTCACATTAGTAATAAAATGAACACTCCAAAAGTATCAAAGTAAAATGGTTAAAGACATTCAGGTTAGTATGTTTTATTTTGGGGTTCTCTTGGTTGTCATTCCCAAAGCCATCGATATCTCAAAGTTGCGACACTACCATTGACTCCCGTGTACAAACAATGGCGGCACATCCGGGAACTATTCCATTGAGAATGAATGAATATCTAATAAGACTTTTCTACATGACTTATAGTCGTGTGCATAATAATGCATTTTCATTGAGTAGTATATGTATGTGGAAATGCAGTTTATAGTAATTTTCATCGAGTATTTACCGTAAATATTAATGCGATCGCTGCTGTCAATCCCGTAGTAAACCAGGGACCGAGGGAACTACTGAGTCTACCCACTAACCACGTGACCGCTCTAATCTGGCTTTAACATGGAAGTCAACGGCTGTCGCAACTTTGAGATATCGATGGCTTTGGTCATTCCTATATGCAGACTGGGCAGAGAGTTTCCTGTTTACAAGTCCACTTAAAACCACTAGCACCATCTAGCAGTATTGCAGCATGTCACCGTGTAGCCTGCAGTTCCCTTCAGCGGTCACTTTTCCACTGTCCCTACTCAATGGCCACTAATGGACTAATGTGCCATGTTTATTTGCAATGTTTCTCAAGAGTGCCGATTGTTCCACAGCATGTTATGTAACGTGTAATGACTTCCTTGTACAAGAGAACAGTTACCGCTATAAACACAAGGCTCCCCGCCAGCAAGCCAAACACCTTTGATCTCCGTCGCTGGCGTGGTCAGGCTTGGGGTTTAAATTACACACGACAGTTAGTGGTTGTCCATTTGTTGACGTGGCCCAGCATTGACCAGCTCTCAGCGTGAACACCTGTGGAGTGGGTGTGAGCTCTCGCTGATGGACTGCACAGAAGGTTAAACGTGTGTGTCGCCTTTCACCTCGCTGTCCCCACAGGAGGGGAACTCATCACAGCTCCCCCAAAACACCCGTTTTATGGCAAGCCCTTTTGACATTTAAAAGCTACATTTGATTATCCGGAATTAACGTTGTAGATATCAACAACGTCTTTCTGACTAGTCGCAATTACATTTTGGATAATTGGAATTGTCATTCAAGACATCTGTTCTGTAATTGTGACTAGTCGAAATAACAGATGGAGATATCTGTAATTCAGTTTTGACTTGGCAAAACAAATTACAGATATCTGCAACACAAATCCAGTCTAGCTGTTCAATGTTAAAATGGCTTGCCATACCTGTTTCCCGCTCGCAGTGGTTCAGATTCAGCATTTAGCTGCTGAACCATGTGATTCCAACGGAGTGGCAGTCAGTGATGTGCTTGGCTTGGAAAATAATGTTGTCCTGCCTAAAAAAGATGTTACCTTGAAGTTATTGCACAAGCGAGGCGCATTTTGTGCACGCGGGTGCAGGAGCTTTTTGCTATTTGCATTATCATGAAGTTTTAAAGCCGGGGGCTGAGTCAGATTTACTGTGGGGGGATTTGTCTGTGGTGTGTGTGTGTGTGTGTGTGTGTGTGTGTGTGTGCGTTGGGTCGGGTTGGGTTGGGCTGGGTTGGGGAGGTTAAAAAAACAGAGGCCAGATAGCGGCTGATTCCGGCGTCCTTCTGGCCCAGGCCCGACGCAGATCTCCGGCTGAGAATGGACGACGTGAAAGCCTGTCAAGGTGCAGTGAGCCGGACCTCTGAACACACACACACACACACACACACACACACACCCACACACATACAAAGTGAGCCGGACCTCTTGGGTGCAGCAGGGGAACTCCCCCCACATCTGCAGATGCCATCACTGGCAAATAAGATATACAACACACACACAAAAGACACAAATAACCAATCCTGGAGACCTGAGGAGGAAAAAAAAGAGTCGGAATGAATGGCTGGAATGCAAAAAACTTCTTCTCTATTGATAAAAACAACATTTCCCCATACCAATGTTCATGCTCTAAAACAATTAACACACTCGTTAACCGAGTTTAACTGAATTTAGTACCACGGGAGATCCACATTGGAATCCCGATACGTAAATCCACTTCCCCCAAAACTCTACGATCCATTAAAACAGAGTCTATCGAACTATATTGAGACCAGCATTATCAATTTGCGCATTTGCATCCAAAGTTATTTTTTGGACATCTGACTTTAACCTCTGAAAAGACATCAGCAGCTGACAACTGTTTTCCATGTTTAACTGAGAAGCATGACG
>NC_085008.1:2402468-2422468 GCF_963854185.1 Sardina pilchardus
ATTGTCATTGTGTCTATTAAGCTATTGTTTATTAAGCATGTTTATTAAGCATGTGTCTGCCATTGTGTTTATTAAGTATGTTTATTAAGTGTGTTTATTAAGCGTGTCTGTCATCATGTCTATTAAGCGTATTTTGATTGAAACCTTTATCTACATTGAGGGCAACCCTCTTTTTCCCCCTCGTTTATTAAGTGTGTTTATTAAGCGTGTATCTGTGCTGTCCTGATGTGCAGTGTTTACTAAGCGTGTATCTGTGCTGTCCTGATGTGCAGTGTTTATTAAGTGTGTATCTGTGCTGTCCTGATGTGCAGTGTTTATTAAGCGTGTATCTGTGCTGTCCTCGTGTGCAGTGTTTATTAAGTGTGTATCTGTGCTGTCCTCGTGTGCAGTGTTTATTAAGCGTGTATCTGTGCTGTCCTGCAGTGTTCCGTGATCCCGTGTCACATGGGCGTGCGCTGCATCAACACGTCCCCAGGGTTCCGCTGCGGCCCGTGTCCGGCGGGATACATGGGCCCCCAGGTGCACGGCGTGGGACTCGCTTACGCCAGGTCCAACAGACAGGTCGGGCTCGACTCCTCTCATCACAAGATTTCAACGCAGCCAACAGTGTTTTAGAGGTGGATTTATCCTCTTGTTTTTTGCTTGCTGTTTTGAGCAGGTCTGCAAAGACGTCGACGAGTGTGTAGTGGACAACGGTGGCTGCGTGCAAAACGCCAACTGCATCAACACACCAGTACGTAGCCAACGAACGAACATAATGGAGTTAATTTCTTCACATGTCCCTTGTACCGTACACCAGCTTCATGCCACGCTGTTGCTTCTGTGTGGGCAGGGATCTTACAGGTGTGCCTGCAAGAAAGGGTACGTCGGTGACCAGAACAGCGGATGCAGGGCAGAGCGAGGATGTGGAAATGGCCAACACAACCCGTGCCACACCAACGCTGACTGCATCTCTCACCAAGACGGAACGGTCGAGTGTGTCGTAAGTGTCAGACAGAGGCCATCTTCATTCACTTCTTCATGGACCTCTTACCTGTGACTTGACTCTACCAATGACCTGACAATTACATTCTTATGACATCACAACTCAGGATCTATGATGTCATTTCAATAACTATGACCTCATAATTAATTCCTTATGACCTCACAGTCCAGAATCTATGACGTCACATTGCAATATTTAAATGACTATGACCTCACGGTTATGTCATTATGACCACACAGTCCAGAATTTACGATGTCACATCGCAATAACTATGACCTCACTATTCATTTCTTATGACCTCACAATTTAGTATCTAACCCACACCATCACCATGTAACGACAATGTATCCAGTCAAGAGGTTAACTAACTAATGACGACAATGTAGCTGAGTGAGAGCCAAACTACACTTTAACCTTCAACCCCCATGGATCTCTCTTGTCTATAGTGTCATGTTGGATGGGCAGGCAACGGTTATTTCTGCGGGCCTGATGTTGACATTGATGGCTTCCCAGACCAGAAGTTGCCTTGTCCCGAGACAAACTGCAAAAAGGTGGGAAAAGTTGCTGCTCTCTGAGTAATACACCAACACCAGGACAGAACTATGACCTATGACCTATGACATCATCTATGACATGGTTCAAATGGTTTGTGCTGCATTCCACCAGGATAACTGCCAGACGGTGCCCAACTCTGGGCAAGAGGACGTCGACAAGGATGGCATCGGAGACGCATGTGACGATGACGCAGATGGTGATGAAATTCCAAACACACAGGTCAGTCAGTCACACACTCACCAGAGAGCTCAGTCAGTCACACACTCACCAGGTCAGTCAAGTCACAGCGATCTGCAGAGATCTGGCATGAAGTGACCCATAAGCAAGATCTCTGCTTTGCTGTAGCTGTGCAGCTGGTCAGGTAGGAAGCACCTTCACATAATGTTTCTGTTATGACAGAATGTTAAATCCTAGGGGTATGTGGATGCCGTAACTAGTTAAGCTAAAGAGAAAAGTAGTAAACACAAACAAGGAGGTAACTGAATTAAATTACCGGTTTATTGTATCCTGGGTGTTCACATGCTGCCTTGCACACGATTTGATTCACGCTGCTAAGGCCCTAATTTTTGCCTCAGATAGGGGACCAATCACAGAACAGGGGGGAAAGCAAGACGATGATGAGCTATGCAAGACGATGATGAGCTATGCACAGACGCATTTGATTGATGCTTTAATGATCATGCTGACCCTGAAGCTGTCTGTTGCCAGGACAACTGTGTGCTCGTGCACAACGTGAACCAGGACAATGAGGACCAGGACGACTTCGGCGACGCCTGCGACAACTGCCGCCGTGTGAAGAACGACGACCAGCGGGACACAGACAGCGACGGCCACGGCGACGAGTGTGACGACGACATCGACGGAGACGGTAGGACAGCCCGCGCAAAACGACCGTGCTCGATCTGAAGTGGACCTGGGACAGAGGTCCTCAGTGAATTCTGAGGTCAACTGCGACCTTTCTGACCCCCAGGTATCAAGAACGGGCAGGACAACTGCAAAAAGACGCACAACGTCGATCAGAAGGACAGAGACAGAGACGGCGTTGGAGACGCATGTGACAGCTGTCCTTACGTCCCCAACCCTGACCAGGTGTCAAACTCTCTCTCTCTCTCACACACACACACACATACACATACAAACACATGCATACAGGTACACACACACACACACACACACACTATCTCTCTCTCACACACACACACACACACACACACACACACACACATACACACACACATGCATACAGGTACACACACACACACACACTATCTCTCTCACACACACACACACACACACACACACACAGACACACACACACACACACACACACACACACACGTACACACACACACACACACACACACATCTATGAGCTCTTCTCTCCTCTGTGTTGACCATGTGTAATCCCACTTCCCTCTCCACAGAGCGATAAGGACAACGACCTGATCGGGGACCCTTGTGACACCAATAAGGACAGGTACAGTACAGTAGGCTCTCATGCTGCAGTGGAGTTGAGTTGACTGTAGCGCTGTGTCTCACCTGTGCCTGTGTAAACATCTTACCTGTGTGAACATCTTACAGTACCTGTGTGAACATTTTACCATGTGTAAACAGGTAATGATGTCCCTGTGTGTGTGTGTGTGTGTGTGTGTGTGTGTGTGTGTGTGTTTCACGGGAATCTCTGTCCAGCGATGGTGATGGGCACCAGGACACCCGGGATAACTGCCCAGCCGTCATCAACAGCTCTCAGCTGGACACCGACGGAGATGGCCTCGGAGACGAGTGCGACGACGATGACGATAACGACGGGATCCCCGACCTCATCCCCCCCGGCCCTGACAACTGTCGCCTGGTTCCGAACCCCCTGCAGGAGGACTCCGATGGTACATTCCAGATTTTAGACTTTTGGACAGCTGCCATGGCAACAACCCATAAACAACAGCCGGTCCGCACATACGGTGTCAGATGGAACATGCATTTGGTTAAAATGTTACACTATGTAAAGATAAGTTAGTATAGTATGAACAGATATGTTACAGACCTTTACATGCATCTGGTAAAAATACATTTTCAGATAAAATAACTGTAGAATTGTACTTGTATAATGTACACATTAAGACTTCTTTCCCACGTGTGCTTTTGTGCTGCTGCGGTCTGGTTCTTGTAGGGGATGGAATTGGCAATTTGTGTGAGAATGACTTCGACAACGACACCTTCATCGATAAGTACGACGACTGCCCAGAGAACGCCGAGGTCACGCTGACGGACTTCCGGGCCTTCCAGACCGTGGTTCTGGACCCCGAGGGCGACGCCCAGATAGACCCCAACTGGGTCGTCCTCAATCAGGTCCAGTTTGCACTCGTAGTCCGAACATTTTGTTTGTTCATTCTTTGATGCTTGACTTCATATTGAAATGATCTCTTGAACCTTTCAACAGGGCAGAGAGATTGTTCAGACCATGAACAGTGATCCAGGCCTGGCTGTCGGTGAGTTATCAAACTCTCTGATTCTGACAAACACTCCAAAAAAAGACGAAAAAAGAGAAGCCATCAGTCTCCTCAGTTCTAAAATGGAGGATAAGTGCAACACGCAACCCATCTCAGCTCTCCTCACCTGACAGGTTACACTGCATTCAACGGCGTGGACTTTGAGGGGACGTTTCACGTGAACACGGTGACCGATGACGACTACGCGGGCTTCATCTTCGGCTACCAGGACTCGTCCAGCTTCTACGTGGTCATGTGGAAGCAGGTGGAGCAGATCTACTGGCAGGCCAACCCGTTCCGCGCCGTGGCGGAGCCGGGCATCCAGCTGAAGGTACGTTACCGTGGGCAACACCCAACCCGTTCCGCGCCGTGGCCGAGCCGGGCATCCAGCTGAAGGTACGTTACCGTGGGCAACACCCAACCCGTTCCGCGCCGTGGCCGAGCCGGGCATCCAGCTGAAGGTACGTTACCGTGGGCAACAGGCCAACCCGTTCCGCGCCGTGACCGAGCCGGGCATCCAGCTGAAGGTACGTTACCGTGGGCAACACCCAAGACGTCCGTGGGCCGATTATAACAAGTTTGAAGAAAGAACTGTGACTGCTATCCTTTATTCATAAAGTTTATATTGACGCCGAGGAGGATTTAGCGCCAAACAGATTATACAAAGATGTTGAACACGTCAGTCCAGTTATTTACGCTACAGTGGGCCCATTCACATACACCTCTCACACACACACAGCACCGCATGCTGACTGGCACCTCTCACACACACCCAACACGACATGCTGACTGGTGATGGCAGTGCCAGCCGCCAGGGTAAGCCTCATGCATATAGTCATGACAGAAAAACAAACTGCTTTTGGCAGAAAGAGTGTTTTGCCTTGAACATCTGCACAAGACACGATTGAAATTGGACGTGGAAACTGATGAAGTAGAAGTTCCCTGTCCAACAACGTCTTCCTGTAAATGACTAGTCAGCGCTCTCCATGATGATGAGCTGTTCAGACAGCAGACCTCCCCACTCTCCCTGGGAGTGACTGGCGCCTCTGTTCGCCTCTGTTCCCGCTGAAATTTACATTGAGTCATCTAGCTAACACTTCTATCCAAAGCAAATTATGAGAAGGAACACTCAAGCCACAGAGCCACTAGGCCATATTAGTGCAGCAATAGGTACTGCTCACATAATAATAATAATAATAATAATACATAGGTTTTATATAGCGCTTTTCAAGGTACCCAAAGACGCTTTACAAAGCACAGAACAAAAAGGATACAAAAGGACAATACAGTACATACAAAGCAGACATGTATACAAACACATACGCAAAAAGAACAATACAAAGAGTATATGGGAAGGGGGGGGGGGGGGGGGGGGGGTTTGAGGTGATTTTTGAAGAAGCATAACAGAGTAGCATAACAGGTGAAGCAAAGTCAGGTTAAAGGAGAGTTACAGGAGGAAGTACAGGGATAGTTTAGACTGGATAAACCCAGCCTGATTTGCCAGCGATTGGATTTCGCCCAACAGCTCAGACTGGAAACCTGCACAATCTATCTCTCCTGTTGCCTTCCCACGTTTCCTGAAATCAATCACAAACTGGCTGATCCACCAGGAGCACCCGGATCATTGGTCTGATTAGTTGAAGGACTATCCAAGCGTACAGAGTAATTTGAACTATGCCCATTGATCACGCCTCTTGTGCAGTAGAAATACAGTGTAGACTCCCCAGACTAATGTTCAGTCTGAAACGATTGAGTTTAGTCTGGTGATAGCTAGACTAAGGATCGTTAGGATTGAGGAGAGGGCTGTAGTGTGTGCTAGCCTGACGACGTCATACTCAATTCTTCTCAGAATATGAGTCTGAAACTGCTCCATTCAGCTGCGATTATGGGGCGTGATTCAACCGACACAGGGCGGGGGGGATAGCTCTGCATTCATTGGATAGACCAAACCAAACAGAACAAGTTATTGGCTGTCAGTATCTGCGAAATCTAAGATAACGAAATATGTAGCAGGGTAGGCTATAACATCCTCCTTCGTTTTTGAAAATAATTCCTTCAAACTGTATGCAATGAACAGCTGGGGAAGTGTGTCGTTAACCCAACGAGCAAACAGACATTTTTAAACAAACGGGAACAACATCACCCAAACATGCTGTTTTAACTTGGTGAAAGTGAAACTGAAGTTTTCCCACATATCCACGTTGGTCTAAGTGTTCAGAAATAGTTGTCTGAATCCGTGATAAAACCTCCGTTTCAATAGCTAAGATAAACGAAAGGCCAAACTGCATGAACAAATTATGCATTCATAGCCATAGCGTTTCTGTTGCAATCAAAATCAACCTAAGCCAACACGGTCTCACACCCAACTCGTCGAACGAGGACGCATGCAGCCGTGAATGTCACTGCTGTTCATCTGTCAATCATCACGTAAAGCCCGCCCTGACAATGTGATTGGTCCGAACAGATCTGTATCTCGAATAGTAGCAGCTGAACGGAGCAGTGCCAGACCGAAGTTCCCTGCAGAAAAATAATGGAGGCGGGGCTAAACTTCGGTCTGGCATCCAGGCTAAGTGTGTGCTAGATTAGTCCCACTATTAGAATGGGAGCGTACCTATGTTCCCAAGGTCCTATGTTCCCCACTTTGTTTGGGACCGGGGAACATAGGACCCTTTTTGAAATTGAAAAAAAAGGGTCTTATGTTCCCTGCTTTTCCCAAGAAGGGTCCTATATTCCCCGGTATGTATTGAGACCAGGAAATACAGGACCCTTTTAGGGAAAACTGGGTAACATAGGACCCAGGGAACATAGGGATGACCCCATTAGAACAGCTTGATGAACATTTTTGTCCATAATGAGTATCTAGGCCTGTGTGCAGCTCAAACCCCCTGTTAAGCTTTAACCTTGTTCTGAGCTCTAACCTTTGACCTTGACCTTGATGTGTCCGTCAGGCGGTGAAGTCGTCCACGGGACCGGGGGAGAACCTGCGCAACTCGCTGTGGCACACGGGCGACACGACGGACCAGGTGAAGCTCTTGTGGAAGGACTCGCGCAACGTCGGCTGGAAGGACAAGACCTCGTACCGCTGGTTCCTCCAGCACAGACCTACGGAGGGCTACATCAGGTAGGCCACTCAATCACTACCGTCAGGAAGCCTACATCAGGTACTCAATCACTACACAGTCAGGAAGCCTACATCAGGTACTCAATCACTAGTCAGGAAGCCTACATCAGGTACTCAATCACTACTACAGGCAGGAAGCCTATGATCAGGTACTCAATCATTAGTCAGGAAGCCTACATCAGGTTCTCAATCACTACAGTCAGGAAGCCTACATCAGGTACTCAATCACTAGTCAGGAAGCCTACATCAGGTACTCAATCACTAGTCAGGAAGCCTACATCAGGTAAATCACTACAGTCAGTAAGCCTACATCAGGTACTCAATCACTACACAAGAATGTAACAATGTAAGTACCAGTATCTCATTAATGTGTGTGTGTGTGTGTGTGTGTGTGTTCAGGGTTCGTTTCTACGAGGGCCCTCAGATGGTGGCAGACACAGGCATCATCATCGACACCACCATGCGGGGCGGCAGGCTCGGGGTGTTCTGCTTCTCTCAGGAGAACATCATCTGGGCCAACCTGCGCTACAGATGCAACGGTGAGAACCAACAAGTTCATATACCGCAAGCTAGTGAAAACACAGCCAGCTAGTTAAAACACCACAAACTAGCTAAAATGCCACTAGCTAGGCTAAAACACCACAAACTAGCTAAAACGCCACTAGCTAGGCTAAAACACCACAAACTAGCTAAAATGCCACTAGCTAGGCTAAAACACCACAAACTAGCTAAAACGCCACTAGCTAGGCTAAAACACCACAAACTAGCTAAAATGCCACTAGCTAGGCTAAAACACCACTAGCTAGATAAAACATTCAGTTAGGCTAAAACACCAATAGCTAGGCTAAAAACACCACCCATCAGGTGAAAACTCCACCATATAGTAGTTAAAACCATAGTTAAAACCATAGTTAAAACGCCACTAGCTAGTCAAACACCTAACCATCGATCAGTTGCCAACTCCACCAGTTAAAACACCACAAGTCAGGTGAAAATAGCACCAGCTAGTTAGGCCTTTCACTTTATCTATTGGATGTGTTTGTCCAAGACGTTATTATCCGAGTGCCCCACCGACTGTTGTTTCCCTTACTGTTAGCATACCCACTACATCACACTTACCACACATTTAATCAACGTCATGCTCGTCATACCAATTACATATAACACACTAACATGGACTGCTCTAACAGTTGAATGAAGAAAGGTCATATCAAGGTTATCCAAAATCTCATGTCTGCTCAATGTGTCAATTGAGCAAGGTTGTAAATTATGTTTGATAAAACACCCTGAAAGTAAAGTGTGACTCAGTCAGTCAATGTGAACACAAGCATTCTGTAAACATACTGTAGTTTATCAGTGCTGACGTTGATGCTATATTCATGTGAATTGATAAGGATAAACTGATGCTAGGGAAGTAGGCTAAACCGTCATGCTTTGACCATTAAAGATCAAGCGTTAAGTCCTCCACAGGCACACACGGCTCAAACTGAGACCTACTGGCCTAATGGATGACACACACACCTCTCTTACAGATACGATACCTGAGGACTTTGAAAGGTTCCGGACTGAACAGGTGCAGCTGTCCTTCTGATCACTGAGGGGCACGTCCACCAGAGTCCTTCAGTCAGGAGCACATTCCACTCACAGGAGCCAATCACACCAGCGGCGGTGGAAGAACTGCGGGTGGAACCCACCATGAGCAAACAGTCCTGCCGCTCTAATCAGCCTCCCTAGAGAGCGGGCCTCAAGAACACACGTCAGCGCAGCACCGCAGAGGTCATCTGAAGGTCGCTCCCGCTCTGCCCCCTACCCTGTCCCGTGCGGTCACGTCTGTGTGAAGTGTACAACGAGTATCTACACATTTCAGCGCCTGTGATGTCATACGGTCCAGGGTATGCCTGAGTTAGGATTTGTTTGACATCAACGTTTTAGTTAATATGAAGTAGGCTAAAGGGCTTTAAAGATCTTTGATTTTGACTATTGATTTAAGAAACTATTGTTAATGAAGAGACTATTACTTTTTTAATGAATGTATTGATGTGTGTATTACAAAAGCTATAGAATAATAGTGTATGTGCGACTACAATACTGTTACATTTGTAAAGACTATGTTACACACAGTGATGGTGTATTGCTCATTTGAGATTAAAAGGAGACAATAAAAGGTTTCAACACAGTGTCTATTTGCCTGGTCTGTGATCTATTTTAAATGACCAATACCAAGGCTCATGTTTAAATGGAGTCATTCGCTTGCTTAGCAGATAGTCAGTGTGAGAAAAAACTGTATGTGAATGACTAGATAAATTAAATATAAAATAAATATTTGTTTGTATGCACCTCTGGAAATGACTAGTGCAGGTGCTGGAGACACAAACATGCACAGGTACTTCAAATATATTTTAAAAAACACATACAGAAATACAGCTTACAAAATAGAAATCGGGAGAACAGGGACATCTGTTACATAGCTCAAACACCATGCAGTCACAGCATACATATGAAGAACGCCCCTGGACAGAGTCCACTGGGACTATATACAGAAGGGAAGGTGCCTTCCAGAGTAGTTATATCATCAACATCACACAGACATGGACACATGAGCAATAGGGGTCAGAGGTCAACCACACAGCGACCGTCCAGCTGCGGAGGGATGAGCTGCCGGACTGCGAGAACCATTTGGATAGAAACGTTCTCGATCTTATTTTCTACGCCATGATCGAGAAGAGAGAAAACAAATAAACAAAGAAAAAAAAATTTAAACAAGCCGCATTTACAGCACAAACCAAATGACCACTGAGAAGTTTAAGTGCATCCTTTAATGTCAAGAAATCAGAAGCAGGTTTGCATTTACATCGTTACTTTCAATGTCCACCAGGTGGTGGTACAGGAGCTTCAGCACAATGAGAACAGAGAAGGGTGTCATTGTCAGGTTGTTTTGTTGTTGTTGTTGTTGTTTTGGTTTGTTTTGGGGAGAAGGGGGGAAAAAAGGCAGATGACATTTTGCACCACAGAGTTCTGGGAGAGCTCCACTCCCCACGTACGCCTCAGGAGCACGGCCACCAAGAGACGCGTCTCTCTCCCGTTTGTTTGTTTGTCTGTTTGTCTATTTGTTAGTTTGTTTTTCTTTTCTCTTCACAGCTCGAGTCCTTTTCCAGGTGATCCAAGAGAAATGAGGCCGTGCGAACAGGAGTGAAGCGCCTGCTTTCCCCAGGTGCCTCTGGTCACTGCGTCCACTTCAGGAGGAGCCTGTCTCTGATGTGGACTTCTCTCCGCAGGGCCGGGGGGGGGACGGAGTTCACTTTGCAACATCAATCTCTGAGCCTACTCACCAAGTGGTGGCCTTAGGGACGTACGTCAGAGTTTATATATACCTACCAACTTCACTGAGACCAAACACAAAAAAGCCCTCATTCACGCGTGACATCAAACGCCGCCCTCCGACACAGAGGAGGAGCAGCGGCTTCCCTCTCCACCGGATAAATAGATATACATTCTACACTTCATATAGACATGATAGCACACCACACTAGAGTGGACAGAGCCCTTTCAAATGTTGCATTGACAAATGCCTGGCCTCCGTGTTAGTAACACCCCCCCACCCCCACCCCCCCCTGCTCTCCAGGCGTTCCGAGACGCCTCCAACGGGCCGCCCAGGTGCGCCCAAACACTCGACCGCCCCACCTGTGTGTGCACGTAGATATAGCTCAACAGTCTGCGCTGAGGTTTCCAACAGTCCCAGGTTTGAATGAAGCCAAGTGATAAAGTGCAAAAACAACAACTCACAAAAGAAACAAGGAACTAGAGCAAGACCAGGGGGGGGGGGGGGGTGGGTAGGGGGGAGCTGTGTGTGAGGTGGGTAGTGGACAGGCGTGCCCAGAGGGTAGTGGGGAGTGGGCAGGAGTGTGTGGTGGGGAGTGGGCAGGAGTGTGTGGTGGGGAGTGAGTAGTAGGCAGGCGTGCCCCTTGGAGAGTGGGCAGGAGTGCCCGGGGGGGGAGTGGGGAGTGGGCAGGTGTGCCCGGGGGGGGGGGGGGGTAGTGGGCAGGCATAGAGCAGGGGAGACGGGGGTCCAGACCACCAACATGCACGACCGGCATGGGAGCAATAGAACAGAAACACTAACCGCATCAAATCAAACTTTGGTCCAGCTTGGGGCTTCCGGACGGACATTTTGATGTGTGTGTGTGTGTGTGTGTGTGTAAGGAGTACATTCTACTTCCAGCTCAGCTCTGGGGAAACTAAATGGGTGCGGGGATCTAACTCATGCACACGGCTTCTCCTCCAGCCCAACAGGGGTCAGAGTTCATCAGGAGCTGTAGGCTTTCAGAAAGAACAACCGGCATTTGCTTTCGTCTGTTTTTAAACTGTGTTTTTTTTTGTTTGTCATGCAGTCATCATGTTGTAGCAGTACCTGTTATATACAATGCTGGCCAGGACTCTTCCCTGGCAGAGAAACAAAAGAGAGATATGTCTAGACTACAAAACAAAGGAGATAATCCTTCAGTTTGTCTGGAGTTGCTACTCCTGTTCTGTCCCAGCGGGGCACCAGCAGGGGAGGTGCCGACAGAGGGAGTGTAGCGCGGAGTCTCCAACTCAACAAACTCATCATCTCCATGGAAACAATGCATATCATACACTCAGTTTCACACTGACAACAAAGGCGCAGAACAGCACTTGCAAGCCTCCCGTAGTGGGAGCACTCGCTCTGTCAGTAAACGTTGTTAATGCGTTGTGCAGATGTGCGCGACATCTCCCACACAGTCTCCGTGATGATGTGTTCCTAACTAGACTTGGCTCAATGATAATGTTCAGGTTGATCTTTTTGCATAGGAATCACAAGTTCATCTGTCAGAAAAAAAACACAAAGCCACAAAACATACACATAGTCCACACAAAACAAGAGTGTGATTCCTGTGCATGGTATACACTGCAAACATGACACAGTTGGGGAAACGGAAAAGAAAGCAACAGAAAGCACATCAGTGAACAGAGACGGCAAGTATAGAAATAACAGAACGGACTTCTAGTAATACTCTTGACAGGAGTAGTACCCTCCCCTCGCTTGCTCTTGCTGTATGGGACTTAGTAATACCACCGTTTAGAAACAGCACAATACATTGGCCATTGAAGAATTCATCAACAAATACAGTTTTAAAATCAACATTGCATGACCACAACGGTAACAGTAGTTCAACATCTAAAAACAACAATAAAACAGGAAAAAAAAAAAAAAAAGGTTTAGGTTTCCTACACTTATAAAAGACATCGGTCAAAGTCAAACCACACTGCAGAACGGAGAACAGCATCTTGTTCATGTAAGGCAAAATCAGCATCTTTCACAGTGGTGGGTTATGATAGCCATCCTGCCCCCCGCCCCTGTCCCCCTGTCCCCCCGCCCCCCTCCCTCACTCCCTCCCTCCTTCTCTCCCTCCCTCCTTCTCTCCTCTGTCTCTCAGACACTTGGGTGAGTCAGCTGTCTGTGTGTGCATGATAGATCGATAGATAGCTACATAGCTAGCTAGCCAAAGGGAGCGCATGGGACCTGGCCTCTTGTCTCTCGTCTTGGCACGTCCTCATGACGTTTGGCGCTGGAGAGGAAATCTACAGAGCTACAGGTCAACCAATCACGAGCAGTCACTACAGCATAAGCCCCACCCACTACAACTTCATGAAGAGTTGGCTTCACAACATCTTGTGCACTTGACATCGCATCACAACCCACGAGCAAAGTGTTTGGGGAGGTCTAGTACTCCTTATAAACAAATAAATATTCAATAAATAAAATAAATAAAACTACACAAACCAACATGAACAGTCGAATAAATATACATTTACACATTTTTTTTTTTTTTTTAAAGTGCACCAATGGGTGTAGAAAACAAGTAGGCCAGTGGGCAATTTGGCAACCTATGTAACAAAAGTGTAAAAAAAAAAAAAAAAAAAAAGGTAAACATACACACAAGTAAATAAATAATAAATAAATGTGAAATAAATAAAACTATGAATCATGACACCGAAGCAGTAACCAGGACGGCGGTGGTCACGGTAACTCTTGATATGATGTCAGTGACGCCGCTGAAAAACGCTACTGTTGTCTCCATGGCAACGCAGATGAGGCAGAGATGGCATGACACATGGCAGTGACTTCACACATTCTCTCCAAACAAACAAAAACAAACAAACAAACAAACCAGAACAAAAACAAACAAACATCAGGGCGGAGCAGCAGTGTATGACAGCGTCTCTGCCACGGGGCCTCACCGGTGTGGACTGCAGCAATGTCCACACGCTAGCCAAAGGTGTTGACCCTCCCCCGTCACCCAAATGGTTTTTGGTAGCATGCCATCACAAACAACATGTGGATGAGGACTATAAAACTGGGTGGGGAGGAGAGAGAGAGTGTGTGTGTGTGTGTGTGTGTGTGTTTAGCGATGTGACCTCAGCAGGACTCGTCCCTTGTCTCTCCGCGCTCCTCGGTCCGTGCGTGTGTGTGTAGCGCTGGTCACAGCCGGTCCATCCTGAAGGTGTCCTCTGTGGCGGCGTCGGCCAGAACCATGTCCGGGTCGTTGAGCATGTGCAGTCCGTCTAGCGTGAGCGGGTCGATCTTCAGCTCGTCCAGGGGGAACTGAGAGTCCGTGTCAAAGCTGATCTCGCCCACGCCGGCCAGCGAGGAGGCCAGCTCTTTGGACAGGCTCGGGGGAGACTCGCCTGTCACTGGACCACAGGGGAGGGGACGTCATTACTACGCAAACAGCACTGCACGGTCATCACACACATACTCTGCTCTTGGACTTCCCTCCACATGTGAGATGTAAAGACAACATATGCCATCAGGGGTGCATACAGAGACACTGGCGTGATGCAGCTCATGGATCTCAAATCTGTATTTCTATGCAGATCTTCCCTGGTGGCTCGTTATGGCTTAACATCTCTAGGAAGCGGTCTACTGTACCTGAAGTCATCACTCACTGGTCAAGATTAGTCACAAACTCATGTGCAGCATTGCATAATATGACCTTTCAAAGGCTTTGATACAGTGGATCAAAATATTGTGTTACAGTATCTGGATAAAATTGGGGTATCCACTAATGCTATCGGATGGTTCAAGAATTATCTCACAAACAGATTTCAATGTGTCACATGTGACCGACGGAGTTACATTAAGGAGGCCTGAACTAAAAATTGGAGTTCCACAAGGTTCCATTCTAGGGCCACTGCTGTTTAGCATTTACATGTTTACAATGATCATTTATGTTCAATGTTCACCTTGTTGCAGATGACACTGTTATCTATTGCACTGCCTCTTCTCCATGTGAGACATTGGTAAAAATTACAGGCCTTCACAACTTTACAAAAACATGGATTGAGGATAAAGATGGTGCTAAATTCTAAAATATATGCTGTTCACTCAATCTCTTTCCAATTTACAATCTTCGCCTCAAATCATTACCTGACACGGACAAGAAATAGACAAAGTCTCAGGGTACAAATACTTGTTTTTTGTACTTGATAAAAACCTTTAATTTAGTCTTCATCTATCGGTAATTTGATTAAGAAACGTAAGAGTCAAGCTGGGTTTCTATTTAGAAATAAGGCTTGTTTTAATTTAATTCTTCTACAAGATGGCCGACACATCAGATCTGTAGCCGATTAAGGGCCAGATTAGGGCCAGATCGGGGCCAGATCAGATCATCCTGCCCAGCGACTGCTGACAGATGTGGAGAACTGGACTGACTGATTAACAGGTGCTCAGGGGAATCTCCCTGGCCATGCTGTTTCTCTAACAAAATGTGTGAGTGTGTGTGTGTGTGTGTGTGTGTGTGTGCGTGTGTGTGTGTGTGTGTGTGTGTGTGTGTGTGTGTGTGTGTGCGCGTGCGTGCGCAGAGTGCTCCACAAATACAATACCTGTGAGAACAATGTTGGGAATGTTGCCATGGTTACTGTATGATCCGAGCTGCGGCGAGTTCTGGAGCGCGGTGTGGGTTCCGCTGAGGCCCATCATGGCCGCCTGGGTGTAGTTGAGCGTGGAGCACGGGCTGTACAGGCCGCTCGAGCTGTTGGGGAGGTCCATCTCGATCATGTTGAACTGCTCAAGCTTCAGGACCAACACCAGGGGGACAATACACACAATGAACCTGGTTAGATTTAAGCTATCATTGGAAGCCCCAACACCAGGGGGACAATACACACAAAGAACCTGTTTAGATTTAAGCCATCATTGGAAGTCCCAAGATAAACAAGCTTCAGGACCAACACCAGGGGGGCAATACACACAGTGAAGGTGCTAAGCTTTAGGCTACTATTGGGCGTCCCAAAACAAACTCAAACAACGTTGCCTCCTTCATTGCTACTGACAGGCAACTGAGGAAGCTTGAATCCATTCCAGACAATATAGCTTCTGTAAGTTAGAGAAGCTGCCACATTTTCATTAAATGGTGAAATAAAAAGGTGACCCCCCCTCCTCCCCCCCCCCGCACGTCGGCGCACCTGCTGGGAGAGGGCGTTGGTCTGCCTGGAGGCCAGCTGGTGCTCGTAGAAGGAGTCCCCACTCAGGCTCGTCACCAGGGGAATGTGCTGCACCAGGAGGTAAACACACAACTGCTCTCAGCACAACAACAACAACAACAACAACAACAACAACAACACTCCCTCTAAACCCCCATTCGGTTATCTTACTTAAATGCTAAATCATTATTTGACCACAAGGGGTGGGAATCTACATCTTCACTTAATAGCTACAGCAAAACCCTGCCATATATAAATACATACATACATACATACATACATATTTACATGTTCCGTATTAAAAACCTGCTTTCAAAGTTTGTGAGGAATAGTATGTATGTGGTTATAGTGTGTGGCTATAGTGTGTGTGTGTGTGTGTGTGTGTGCTTAAACACAACTCTATGGAGCTCTATGAAGCAGTGGAGCAGACGCAGAGCACACCAAACATGAACTCTGGACTGGAAATGTAGCCCAGCGGCCCTCACACAGGCCCCACACAGGCCTCACACACACGGGCCCACACACACGGGCCTGATCACACGGGCCTGATCACACGGGGCCTGATCACACGGGCCTGGCGCTGAATTTACCAGCTTACGCTTTACCATCACAACCACCAGATTACACAAGAAGGGTTTAGATTTAGATTGAGGCCCACATTTCCAGGACACGTCTCCACTCTGAAATTCACACACACACACACACACACATAACAAGTCGGACACGAGTAGGAACAGAAGCCCAAAACGGTGATCGTAAACGATGGCGTCCCTCGTCTGCGTCGGCCGGCCCCTCTTCTCTTCGTGCTGACGCTCCAGCACCGCAGGCGGCGCCGGGGTCAGCACGAGGAGGAGAGCGCCGCTCTGGGGGCGATTGCTTTCCCCTGGCAGGAGAGCGGGGTGCTAAACTAGGCCCATGGAGCGCCGCTCTGGGGGCGATTACTTTCCCCTGGCAGGAGAGCGGGGTGCTAAACTAGGCCCATGGAGCGCCGCTCTGGGGGCGATTGCTTTCCCCTGGCAGGAGAGCGGGGTGCTAAACTAGGCCCATAGACCCCCCCCCCCGGGACCCTCCCTGGAACCCCCCCCTGGACCCCCCAAGGGCGTGAGGGCCTGGTGTGAGGCGTTTTAGAGTGAGGGGGGGGCGCACAGACAGACAGCAGACTTCACGCGAGGGCAGGAACGCAACAAGGCACACGGATGACAAGATTGCAGATGGGCAGCCACTGGACACAGAAGCAGTCGGAGAACAAAGAAAAGAGGAGGAGGAGGAGGAGGAGGAAGGGGTGGAGGTGGGAGGGAGGGAAGTGACCACACGATGAGCAAGCGAGCGGGGCGGACACGGGCGCGGGCGCGGCTAGCGGCTCTCTAGGCTGCCCTGGCGCAGGGCGCTGGGCTCTCGGCCGCCCTTACTTGCGGGGAGCCTCCCGGGGAGAAGCCTTGATTGGAGCCTGGCGAGGTGGGGGACTGGGTGGCAGGGGAGCCCGACTGCGTGCGGTACTGTGGGAGGGAGGGAGGCGCATCACACCGCCACATCAGCATCACACCGCCACATCAGCATCACATCACATTGCAGGTTACACGGTGCTCAACAGCCCTGCTGCACACCTCTCTGTGAGGACAGGTGCGGCCCACCAGGTAAGGGTTACCAGTGGCACTTGTAGAGGAGGTGCCGCACACTGTCCATTACGCATGCAAACACAACGTCTCGGTCATGAAGACCTTCCTCTGGTGAACTTTCTGAAGAAGGTCTACGTGACCGAAGCGTTGTGTGAATAAATGTTTTTTTTGCATGCGGTGTGCGGGACGTCTTCTATAAGTTAGACTGGGCCACACTGCGCTAAGCTCTGGGCCCACACGCGGTCACTAGAACCATGGCAGGCAGGCAGGCCGGTCCAGAAGTCTCTCTGACCCCTGGGGAGAGAGCGAGCTCCTCTTCTCCCTCCTCAGCTGTAGGCAGCGCAACGTGAGGAGCAGAAGGCTACAGAACTCATATGCTAACCCCATGCTAACTTAAACTTAACTACTTATCTTTTCATGTCGGTTTACGCTTCACCGAAAAACATTTTACTGCTTTTAACAATTAACAGTTTAGTTACTATTACATTAGTTTTATGGTTCTACAGTTCAGGTACATTATACTTAAAAATGAAAACTACGAGGAGTACAAAATGCCCATAAATGTTTCTTCAGCAATGTTTTTTTTTTAAACTACACATAATTAGAAAACAGATTAGAAAATGAAACCTTGCAATTAAGAGATTAGAACTAGACTATAACACATTATTGACTTGAACCGACATCTAAAACATGTATGTTAAAACGAACCACAGCACACTTGTAGTGAGGAACTGCCCTTTTAAAAGTTATCAAAGAACACCAGGTCGGTACAGAACTACTAAGCAATTCTTATGGAAGGGTCGAGAAAAGTTTACGAGTGTGAATTCAGATGAATTATAATATCTATTCATCATACAAAAGGGAAGTGTAAATAAAAAACAAAACCTTCATTCAAATCTACCTTAAGATTGAAAAATGGATGAGAAAGGTTTGGTGAAATACTACAGAATATGTAGTAAAAAATATTACTTTGGACACAACACCCAACATATGGCACACTTTATCCACAGAGCCATATGCCTGCTGAGACAGCTCGAGATAATCTGGGTCCCTCATCGGTCATTTAGGAATGCACCCTGCTCTCCATTATACACCAGGCTATTCTGGAGCCCTCCTTCTGGAGCACTGCTCTAGGTTCCTGATCCTGGATCAGAGGTCATTTTGGAACCCTCTTTAGACTGCTCTAGGTTCCTGATCCTGGATCAGAGGTCATTTTGGAGCCCTCTTCAGACTGCTCTAGGTTCCTGATCCTGGATCAGAGGTCATTTTGGAGCCCTCTTCAGACTGGTCTCTGCTGTACATCAGTATGCAGTAAGTCTCTGCACTTTTCCTGCGAGTGCAAGGAAGCATATTCTTCTGTCATAGGCTATGTGGTGCCTCACTCTAGAGAAGTGCACTAGTGCCCTCATCATCTACACTAGTGCACTAGCGCCCCCATCATCAACACTACTGCACTAGTGCCCTCATCATCTACACTAGTGCACTAGTGTCCTCATCATCTACACTAGTGCACTAGTCACCTCATCATCTACACTAGTGCCCTCATCATCTACACTAGTGCACTAGCGCCCTCATCATCAACACTACTGCACTAGTGCCCTCATCATCTACACTAGTGCACTAGTGTCCTCATCATCTACACTAGTGCACTAGTGCCCTCATCATCTACACTAGTGCACTAGCGCCCTCATCATCAACACTACTGCACTAGTGCCCTCATCATCTACACTAGTGCACTAGTGTCCTCATCATCTACACTAGTGTACTAGTGCCCTCATCATCTACACTAGTGCACTAGTGTCCTCATCATCTACACTAGTGCCCTCATCATCTACACTAGTGCACTAGTGCCCTCATCATCTACACTAGTGCCCTCATCATCAACACTAGTGCACTAGTGTCCTCATCATCTACACTAGTGCCCTCATCATCTACACTAGTGCACTAGTGCCCTCATCATCAACACTAGTGCACTAGTGTCTCATCATCTACACTAGTGCCCTCATCATCTACACTAGTGCACTAGTGCCCTCATCATCTACACTAGTGCCCTCATCATCTACACTAGTGCACTAGTGCCCTCATCATCTACACTAGTGCCCTCATCATCTACACTAGTGCACTAGTGCCCTCATCATCTACACTAGTGCCCTCATCATCTACACTAGTGCACTAGTGTCCTCATCATCTACACTAGTGCCCTCATCATCTACACTAGTGCACTAGTGCCCTCATCATCTACACTAGTGCCCTAGTGCCCTCATCATCTACACTAGTGCACTAGTGCCCTCATCATCTACACTAGTGCCCTCATCATCTACACTAGTGCACTAGTGCCCTCATCATCAACACTAGTGCACTAGTGTCTCATCATCTACACTAGTGCCCTCATCATCTACACTAGTGCCCTCGTCATCTACACTAGTGCACTAGTGCCCTCATCATCTACACTAGTGCCCTCGTCATCTACACTAGTGCACTAGTGCCCTCATCATCTACACTAGTGCACTAGTGCCCTCATCATCTACACTAGTGCCCTCATCATCTACACTAGTGCACTAGTGCCCTCATCATCTACACTAGTGTCCTCATCATCTACACTAGTGCACTAGTGCCCTCATCATCTACACTAGTGCCCTAGTGCCCTCATCATCTACACTAGTGCCCTCATCATCTACACTAGTGCACTAGTGCCCTCATCATCTACACTAGTGCCCTCATCATCTACACTAGTG
>NC_085008.1:2424968-2427468 GCF_963854185.1 Sardina pilchardus
TAATTCATATCTGTGGAGAGAGGGTAGCGTGTGTGTGTGTGTGTGTGTGTGTGTGTGTACCTGTGTGATTGGTATCTGTGTTGAGGGTAAGTGTGTGTGGTGTGTGTGTGTGTGTGTGTGTGTGTGTGTGTATGGTATCTGTGGTGAGAGGGCAGAATGTGTGTGTGTGTGTGTGTGTGTGTGTGTGTGTACCTGTGTAATTGGTATCTGTGTTGAGGGTAGTTTGTGTGTGGTGTGTGTGTGTGTGTGTGTGTGTGTATGGTATCTTTGGTGAGAGGGTAGAATGTGTGTGTGTGTGTGTGTGTGTGTGTGTACCTGTGTGATTGGTATCTGTGGTGAGAGAGTAGGCGATAGCTGTTGTTGCTGCTGCTGCTGCTGCTGCTGTTGCTGTTGCTGGGAGTCGATGCTGAGGCTGAGGGGGATGAGAGTGGACTGACCCTGCTGGGTAGTGATGGTCATCGTTGCCTGGGGACAGCTGATGCCTGTGGGGGCAGAGGTCACACACAATATGTCTGATTAGTTTGGGGCCGACACATGACTTGTGTTTGGCTAGTAAGTGAGTGTTCAAGTTGATGTTGTTGGCCATACTGCTTCACGCCAGAGGTGTAAAAGTCCAACCATGTCTTGGTTCTACCTGTGCACTTAACACAGGTGATTTCATCAGTTAGCTGCTCTACCTGGCTGAAGTGTTGTGCTATTTTATAGTTATATTTATAATTAGAATCAGCTGCTTTAAGTGAATGGTTGCCACAGATATGTGGCAGGACTTTTACTTTCTGAGGCTGGACTTCTCCACCCCCGCCGCCTAACTCTGGGATTCCTTCCTCTGGGCTTCTACTGCACATGTTGAAGCCCGTCTGCGTGTGAGTGTGATGTCCTGGATGAGCTAAACCAGGCGCGAGTAATCAGGAGAGCTTCAAACGAGTTCAGTCAGGCAAGATGGACAAGCAGGGCAGGGAGAGGGAGAAGCTCAAAGAGCTGCTATTGACTGGATAAAACAGGCGGTGGTGGTTTGTGTTGTTGTTGTCATTGCTGTTGTTGGTGTTGTTTCATTTATTGTAATTGCTTAATTGATTTCCTACACTAGAGGCACCCTAGGCAGATGGGTTAGTCGTGGATCTGTCCGAGGTTTCCTCCTATATGTATCTCCAATTCTAGGGACTTTTTTTTCCTCACCCCTGTCACTCATGGGCTCTCTCTGAATGCTTAACCCTCTGTAAAGCGCCATGAGACATGTGTAATGATATTAAATGTGTAATGATATTAAATGTGTAATGATATTAAAATTATTGGAAAGAAAAACTGAAATAGTTGTTGCCGTGGTTACCGGGGCTGGCGGCGCCCAGGCCCAGGTGGGTGAGGTTGGCGGACAGGTTGCCCGTGCTGCTGGACGAGCTGAGCGAGGGGAAGGAGACGTTGTCGTCGGGGTCGAGCGGAGTGGGCAGCGGCGGCGGGAACTGGATGTTGGTCAGGTCGGGCAGAGAGCCGCCCGTGTTGTGGGTCGCCGGGGCGAGGGACGTGTTCAGCTCCTGATCCGGAGACGGGAATATGCTGAGAGGGCGAGAGAGAGAGAGAGAGAGATTATTTAATCATGTATTGTCTTTTTTTTTAAATTATTTTCCTATTCATGAGTTTCATCAGGTCCCTTTCCACAGGCGTATAAAATCAAGCACATAGATTATGAATGCACAGTGCTTGATTACTCCCACCTGTGGAAAGGGACCTGATGAAACTCATGAATATGCACGCTTGTAACTGATTGACTGACTATTGAAATGGAAAGCAAAGTTAGAGTGAGGAAGTGCCCCTCAGTGAAATGCCAATCTACACGCAGCTCTGTGTGAGAATGAGACATTACATTACATTACACTACATCACACTATACTACACTACACTACACTCCATTACATTATACTACTGTACACTACTGTACATTACATTACATTACAGTACATTACATTACATTACATTACACTACTGTACATTACATTACACTACTGTACATTACATTACACTACACTACACACTACACTACACTACACACTACATTACACTACACTACACTACACTACACTACACACTACATTACATTACATTACATTACATTACATTATACTACATCAGGCTGACAAAAAATGTAGAGTGCAGGAGGGGGGGGTGTGGCTGGGAATGACCGCCTCCTTGTTGTCCCTGTCAAGGTTGCCATGGTCGTGGACACCTCAACAGGCACAAGCCCGTGGTAAGTCAAGGAGCAGCAAGACTAGCTGTAAGTAGCGCTATGAGAGGAGCAAGACTAGCTGTACTGTAAGTAGTGCTATGAGAGGAGCAAGACTAGCTGTAAGTAGTGCTATGAGAGGAGAATGAGATGACGAGCTAGTGGGAGAATGAGAACGGCACACTCACTTGATGCCTGGGACTTCACAGGATTTGGGCCGTGACGTTCCGTTCTAGAAGAGGACAGACCAGAACAGTCAGTTAGGAAGTCAGGACTTTGGAATGG
>NC_085008.1:2429968-2472468 GCF_963854185.1 Sardina pilchardus
CCGTGGTGACGTGTGCTCCGACTGGTGTCCAGGGCATTCGTCTGGAAAGAGTTCTGCCAGGAGTGAGCACACTTGAAAACGTTTAACACACCTCACCTGTACCTGTTTATTCTAACACAGGGATGGCTTACAAAGAGGTATCATGGACTGGGGGACATTATCTGAACCAGAACTTCTTAAATCAACCAAAGGGTAATGCGTCTGAACAGGGGCTCAGGGATGGGCCAAAATAAGCAAGCTCAAAAGCAATGAGAATTCTTTGCCTCGTAATCTTGCAAATGTTTAACAAATGGAAAGCAATGAAATAGGAAGCAATGGCATTCTCAGTTTGTCCTGGTTTTGGTCACCGGTGTCAGACTAGCATTGGACAGTGTGATGTGGAAACGTTTTCTCTCTTCTAATGAAGAAGCCATCTCACACTGCCTCAGCAGTCAAGTACATGGGGAGATAATGTACAGGATTACACATAGCCATTGCACACCAGATAAGGGCAGCGCCTTACTTGGGCTGTTGTTTGCAACTACTTTTGCAAGCCAAAAAAAAATCCAGACATTTTGCAACTAAGTTTGTGAACTTCACCCTTTCGACACATAGCATTGAAAGAGAACAGCTTTTTTGGGAAGTGAGAAAGTTCTAGAAGCTCACCTGAAAAGGCAGGTCAGTGCTGCTATCCCCAATCTGATTGACATTGGGCAGTGACCCTCCATAGCACTGACCGCGACTCTGCCCTAGCTGCAAATACTGGGTCTTCTGCAACTGCAACTGTGCAAAGTAAAAGTGCATGAATGACTGCAAAATGCATAATGGGGGAGATCATGAATGGGCTAGAAGATGAATGAGTGTGGGGCACGAGTTCTTAAAGGATGAGTGGCAGGGTACTTTAAGAGACTGGGGGGGGGGGGGAGGGGGGGGAGAGGGGGGGGCACTCGGGGCTTCTTGCAGCAGTAGGCAAGGCAGTGAGAACAGGCTTAAGGGCTCGGCCAGTCATTTCACACACACACACACACACACACACACACACACACACACACACACACACACACACAAGGAACTTCAATGGGGCTTAAAACCAACCCCTGCATAAATGTACAACCAGACAGCCAGACAGTCCCTCATTCCTGCCACTTCGGTTTACAATAGGACTTCAGAACTGCTATGAGAACAACTCATATTGTGGTCAATGATTTAGGATGCATTTAAGCCACTCAGAGGCAATAGATCAGGTGGGAAATGTACTAATAATGAAAAGCAAATAAAAAACTAAACTTGGTAAAGAAAAGAGGGAGAGCAGTCAACAGTGCACATTTGGTCAAGGCATTCAGAGGTGATATGAAATCCACATGATGAGCTCATTCCCTGCAAATTTACTTTGACAAGCATCGCCCTATAGATCCTAGGCCTATATGTCACCTGCTTTATCATCAAGTGCAATAGCCTACCTCCCTGTTTTGAATGACAGGCTCGATAACCGTAGGATATGAAAACAGGCTACAATAAACCAGCGAAGAAAGCATTGTCAGCTACTGAGCAGGCTACAATATAATCAAGCGCCAGCCTTGAACTGCCTAACATAGGCTACCTCTGTTCACGTGTCTACGTTTATTTGCAAAACAGCATCCTGAGCGGCAGCGCATCACTCGAGGATTTGAGATTTATCTCTAACCGCTGGCCACAGCTTTTATGTTATTGCATGGGGGATAATTTCGATGCCTTCCTTATGATTGCCACTGGAAAACTAAGAAAACGCTTCCATATCACAAGTTCCTTCCCCGCCTGTCATCCATGTAAGGTTTGGATATAGGAAGCCACAGCTTTCATTAGGTAAATAACTTAAACGTCAACCAGCAATACAGCTGTTAATCTATGAAAATCCATACTCTATACTTTCTGTCAAATATTGCAAAAATAGACTGATATAATTCTGGCAAAAACAAATAGGCTACAGATATTAAGATGGGATCCTCGAGGAGAACTGACATGGGGTTGACACTGTTGAAGACAAGGTGCTGTCACTATCTCTGATTTAACGTTAGTCAACATACATATGCCGACACTAAGCTAGCTGATGATAGCAGGTGAGCTCGCTGGCAAGGATTTTTGAAGCATCGGTACACTTGTGAAAACGCATAGCATGTTTGTTCACAGTAGTCAACAACCGTGCAGTTAAAAATAATCCATGAATGGCATGACACAACTGTTTTGTTAACCTAGTTGCCCAACTAGTAATGTGTCACCGTACCACACAGTAGCCTACAGACCTGTCTAGGAAGCTACCATTGGCATACTGGCTTGGCAGCAGTAGCTGTCTCTGGTTATTTTAATGTTGCTACGTATGGTAGCACGCCTGCGACAACGTCCGTAAGTAAAGACGCATACCCGTGCAGCTCTAGTTATGTTGAGATCCTTCATGACCTCTTCAAAGGCAGCTGTCTCCTCAGCCTGTTTCTGATTGTGTAAAGCGATTTTCTCGCTAAATTTTCGCGGATTGTTTGAGGTCGCCATCTTCCGTTCTTCTCCAAAACAGAACATTGCGTAACACGTGAGCAGCAGCATTGGGCGTCGTCATGACGCGCAGAATGATGGATTTTGAAGTCCATGGACATTTTATGAATGAAGTTTACATTGTCACGAGTTTCTAAGTCTATAATGTCTAGAATAGTGATATAACACCATATGCAATATTACACTGAGCTCGTCTAATAAAGAGACATTGTAAAATACCCCCACAGGACAATATTGCAGATATTTATTAATAGTGCCATAATAGACATGGAATAGACACCCATGACTATTAACCACTGGTCAGGGGTGTAGACTAATTGTCCTTACCATAGGCTCGGCTCCTCATATGTGTAGCCTAATGGAAATGTGTATTAGCCTACCTTTTGCGAGCTGTAGATCATATTAGTTATTCCCAGATGATTGAACAAGGATGTGTGTGTCTAACTTTATCTTGTGGTTCATTCATGAAAAAGGAGCAAGTGTGTGAACATTTACAAAACTTGTCAAGTGCAACACAAAGTCCTATAGGCCAGTAAAGTCCACACACAGTTCCAAACAATACCATTTTGAAATGTTCTCTTTATATTATATTTATTTGTATGTTTCTTTGAAGTTTGGACTCATGTGTGCAGTCCCTCTTCTTGTTTTGATCCTCTCTTTCATACGTTTATTCATCATCACACTATATGCAAATACACCTTACAACATTGGTGATAATTCCAAGGACATGATTAGAAGCGGTTGTTTTTCCCTTATTTATTGGTCTTGAGTTGGGATTTTATAGAGTGGTAACTCGGTGAGGATAGCATCCATTAAGTTCAGTATGTTTCCACAAATGTTGGAAATACAGAAACTCCCAACACAGAAACCTTCGGACCAAAACACAGAGCACAGAAGGCCACAGAATCTGTTGTCAAGAGCAGACGCTGTTGTCAAGAGCAGACGCTAGCACATTTTAGTTTTCATCAAACACAAACTCAAACATGCAAATGTACAGTTGGCCAAATGGTACAGTAGCTGATGACTTTTTCCTCCTGTTTTGCTGTTTGTCTGCATACAGGATCCCGCACATGTTGCCTTCATGTCAGAGACGATGAGTAGGTAGGAAATGGACGTAATTTATGTACTGCTGTATTCTGCTTCTCACGTTAGCGTCCTATTTGCTCCATTTAGCGTACAACAATAGCACAAACCTGGCATGGGCATCAGCAGCAGTGTGGCTAGTGTCCTGCTGAAGGCCATGTGGGCGTGGGCCGGGCATTAGTGTCCTGCCATGTGGGCATGGGCCGGGCGTTAGTGTCCTGTCATGTGGGCATGGGCCGGGCGTTAGTGTCCTGCTGAAGGCCGTGTGGGCGTGGGCCGGGCGTTAGTGTCCTGCCATGCGGGCATGGGCCGGGCGTTAGTGTCCTGTCATGTGGGCGTGGGCCGGGCGTTAGTGTCCTGCTGAAGGCCGTGTGGGCATATGGGCGGGCGTTTGGGCTTAAGGGCATCTCATCTCCCTGCAGGAGCTTGCTTTAGAGATGTAATAGACGAGAGTTAACGGAGAGAGAGAGGGCGCCTCTCATTTTGTCTTTTTATATATCCTCCCCTCCTTCCTTCCTCGGCCCTCGTTCCCTCTAGATAAAGAATGATGTGGCGGCAACAATGGGATAGTCTATCCAGTGTTGGTTATAGATCAATGGGAACGAGCCTGGAGGACCGAGCATCGAGGAGAGAGGTTGAGAAGGGGCCAGAGAGATCTTATTGTGTGTTGGTGTGTGTATTACGGTAGATCAGTGGGAACGAACCTGGAGGACCGAGCGTCGAGGATTGAGGAGAGGTTGAGAAGGGGCCAGAGAGATCTTGTTGTGTGTTGTGTGTGTATTGGACAGAAGAAAATCACGGCTGTGCTGCTACAGCTATTCCTCCATGGACTACTCTGGGCTGGCCAGGAGGAGAGAGCACTGATAGCACTGCATTTCCTCGATCCTCGAGGGGCGTTCCCACTGATCTATAACTAACACTGGATAGACTATCCAATTGCCCCCCCCCCCCCCCCCCCCCATCATTCTTTATGTAGATCAGTGAGGATCGAGGCCCGAGGAGCGAGGGAGGACATATAAAAGCCCAAATGAGAGGCACCCTTGGACGGGCCTGGAGGAGAGGGCATTAGCACTGCATCTGGACTGGCCTGGAGAGAGCACTGATAGCACTGCATCTGGACTGGCCTGGAGAGAGCACTGATAGCACTGCATCTGGACTGGCCTGGAGGAGAGGGCACTGATGGCACTGCATCTGGACTGGCCTGATAGCACTGCATCTGGACTGGCATGGAAAAGAGGACACTGATAGCACTGCATGGTTTCCCATAAAGGAAACACTTCCGGACACAATGATAGTTTGTCTTGCTAGTATTATCATTAGTCAAGCTAGTGTAATATATCAAATATATGGAAAAATCAAATGTTGGAAAATGAATCTAATCACACGAATCTAATCTAAACACGAATCTGTGTGTGCTTGCTGGTCAACTACTCTACAGTGGCATGGCATTCAACAGTAGCAGAAGCCTTGTGGGCAACCTACCTGTCTGAAGTTGGGAAGAATTACATGTGTTTTCCACTTAACACATGACAGTCTGGTATTAATACTCATTTTCCTTCAGAGATAAACTCAAACATCTGATTTGAATTTAACAAAATTTTTATTTTTAACCACAAATTAAGCTTTTTTGAAACACACGATTTCATTTTAGGCAAGTGATAAAATAAACAAACAAAATAAACAAACAAACAAACAAACAAAACAAACATACATACATACAAACCGACTGGACAAAAAGACAGTAAAAGTGGCAACAAATAGAGAACATTCAGTGCCCCACAGAGTGAGCTGTTTCCACATGTTGATTAGCACGGGCAGAACATTGGGCAGAACACTGGACAGACAGATTCACAAGTGCACACACACGGAAGAGAAACGCACGGGAGTTAAGACTCTACATTCAACAGAGTAACACCACAGCACTCAAATAATGCCTATACGTTAGCGTTTAGCATACTTTCCCCTTACAGTTTCTCTCTCTCTCTCTCTCTCTCTGGGGACATCAGCACAACATAACCAACAGACATACTCTTCAGAATACAAAGTGCACATGCTAATTTATTTTCAACTAAATCGTTTCAAAGGAAGTCGTATCACACCGCGAGAATAGCTTCTAAAGCACTCCTTGGAACAAAGAATTCTGTGACAGTCATGCTGGCATACTGGCAGCAGAGCTGTCCCCAGTCAACTCAAAAGCTATGTGTGCTAAAATTAAACCTACAAAACAAATCATAGTACTTGGTGTCAGTCCCTGTGGGCTCTACTCTCTCATAGAGGACGAGACAAAAACCTTTATTTGGGGCCTCTAGCGCAGAGCTGTCTGGCACGCAGAAGAAGATAGTGATGAGCGTGGTTTAAGTGCCTCGAAGGGCTTTTATTTTATTGATCCGAGGGATTATCTTTAGATGCTGCTAAACTGGTCATGGGTTCTGCATGTGTCTTTAGCAAGCAGACACCATCACCAAGTCTGAAGCTAATTAATTTGTTCTTAGTCCAAAGTGTTTGGGGCCCTCCTTGCTAGTTCCACTACAGCCTGTTAAATTTGCGGTGACTCTAAAAGTGCAAACGAGAGAAATCGCCTTCCTTCTCCATATAATGGATGACCTGTTTAAAAATGACCTGAAACTGAGCACTCTCATCCCCCAGGAAAAGGGACGTGCTTTCTTATGGAATGTGAACAAATGCTACAGACAAAATAAGTAAACACAAAGTTTAGGTAAACAAACTATAATGGAATGACAACATCAGCATCTAACTTCTGCTTTTGGCATTTTTTTTGGGAGTTGTCAGCCAGACTTGTTAAATACATTCAAACAGAAATGAATTAGGAGAAAGGAATGCAGAATTTAAGTAATAATACAACAGATAAAATGACAAGTAAATAGCCTAAGTAAATAAGAGCTTATTCCCCCGCAACTGGACATTAAATCTTCATGATGCGCAGGCTTAGAAAATGACCATCCAGGCTTCTCCGAACACTACTTCAGCTTTAAGACATCTTCATGATCAGGTGCAAGTATGATCAACGATACATTCTCATTTCTTATAAGACTTAAAATGCATTTGGGAAATGTAATGTGCTTTCTCAATTGTCATGCAATGCAACAATAATTAATACCAGTAAGACTTAAAATACACAAACCAAGGCAACATGGTGAAATCGTCTAAATGGCTAGCCATTTAAGAGTCAAATGTTGTGCTTAAAAATAAAAAAGTGTAAATAAATATCTTCATTTCAAGTGTCACCGCTACATGAACAAACCAGGAAGATATAGAGACTTTAGTCTGTGTCCTCTTTCAGTTTCCCTTAAAGAACACGCCACTGTTTTATAAAACTGGATTATTCACCGTCTCCCCTACAGTTAGATAAGTGAGTAAAAGCATTTTTATCTGCGTGAATGCATCGTCTCAGCCTGGCAGTGCCCCCTGATAGCGTAGCCTAGCACAGTGAATGGAATCTCTCGTTGCCCAGTAACATGTCATGAGTAAAAGTGATCCACTTCTTGTGGCCTCCTCTGTATTCACAACGAATGGCAATGTGGATTAAGATGAGGTGATTTCCTAGACAGATATTGACTTGGACTACTGGGGCGAAGCACTGCTACTTTGCCCCAATATAGTCCCAAGTCAATACCTGCCTAGGGAATTGCCTCGTTTTAATCTGCATTGTCATTTGTACTCATTGTGAATACACAGGCCACAAGATGTACTTGGAGTTTATTTGCTTTTTGTTGCATCACTTTTACTCACAACATGCTATCCGGCAATAAGAGATTCCATTCACTATGCTAAGCTAATATAGCGGGGTGCTGCCGGAATATCTAACTCATCATCATATCTAACTGTAGGGGAGACAGTGAATAACCCAATTTCATAAAATGGTGGCGTGTTCCTTTTTAGTATCATAGTGCTCTGTAGCACCAGCTTTAGATTAGCAGCCGTAGTAACGGTTAGATTAACACTGCACATCTACAGTATGGTATAGATTATGACTCATTCCCCACCTCTACTCCTCAGCTGCGCTGTGACATCCTCTCATAGCCCCATGGGGTCACACGGGGTCACAGAAGACAAGACAAGACGGCTACTGTAGGTGAGTCACACACACACACACACACAATACACACACACACACACTGTGCTGAACGGAAGGAGAGTACATGAGCATTGAGGAATAGTGTGTTACAATCATATCTTCGTTTTCACCCATGATATCTCGTATTTCTACGCCAGGAGGATATGCCCCTCTCGCCCCCTGCACCTGCGGGAGCCTCACACGAGTGAAGGACTCATTTGTAAATCTTGTGTTGTTGAAGTTGTTCATGTTGGCAGGCACCTTAGCATCAAGAACAGCGGGACACAGACAGTGCCTCTTACAGTGATCTACGTACCGTGTAGTAGCACACACACAGGGACAAGACGACAAGGCAGTGTCTCCCTGATACCCACGATGCACCTGAAAACAACATTCATTCACTGGTTCGTCCCCTCACCTCGCCAGACACACGAGCTATGGAATGTCCTGAGAGTTGTCTGCACAGTTTTGGTCTAGAACAGAAGCCTGAAAGGGGGGAGGGGCAGGCGGGGGGGCGGGGGGGCGAGGGAGTCCCGGCCGTCAGCGTATGTGACCTAAACCCCCCCCCCCCCCCCCCACGTGTGGACCAGAGGAGCTCACCGCTGAGTCGTGGTCTGTGGGAGTATGATCGGCGTGCACGCGATTCCCGCAAAGGACTCTGGGAAATGCAGGTCCCTCTCCCACTCGTCCGTCTCCGTGTTGTACACCTGCACGATGCTCGTCACGTTGTTCAGGTGCCAGTTGTAGCCGCCCACGACGTAGATCTTGCCGGCCAGCAGGCAGCAGGCCGCCTCCGACTGACCCGCGCGCATGGGGCTGAGCGTGGTCCACTGGTCGCTCTCGGGGGCGTACGACTCCACGGCCAGCACGTCGAAGCAGCGGTCCACGTGGTCCATGCGGCCGCCCAGAGCGTAGACGCGGCCGCCGGCGCCGATCATGGCGTGCAGGACGCGCGGCTCGTTCATCGACGCCTTGAAGCTCCACTGGTCGGCGGCCGGGTCGTAGCAGTGCAGCGTCTTCTTGTCCTCCACGGAGACGCCGTAGCCGCCGGACACGTAGAGCTTGTCGCGGCAGGCGGTGCCGGCGTGGCCCCAGACGCGGCGCTTCAGCGGCTCCACGTACGTCCACTCGTTCTTCTTGGGGCAGTAGCACTCCACGGAGGACAGGCTGCCGGAGCGGTTGCGCCCCCCGGTGGCGTACAGCTGCCCCTGCAGCACGGTGAGCTGGAACTGGATGCGGCTCTCGTGCATGGGCTGGATGCGGAGCCACTGGCCGAGGTGCGGATCGTACCGGAAGCACACGTCCACCGCGCCCTCGCCGCTGCGGTACTGCAGGTGCTGACCGCCCACCACGTACACGAAGTTGTCCAGGACGGACACGCACGCGTGGCTGCAGCCCGTCTCCATCTCCCCGAGCTCCTTGAACTGCCGCGCGGCCGCGTCCGGCAGGAAGAAGACCTTGCTGCTGACCGTGCGGTCGTTGTCGGTGTACGGCGTCCCGCCGAAGGTGATGAGCGACACCACGTCCGAGCGGATCAGCGTGCGCGCCGACTGCATCTCGTGCTGCCGGAAGGGCAGGATCTGGTAGTTGAAGGCCTCCAGCAGGAACTGGCGGCACAGCACGTCCTCCACCATGACGTCCACCGTCTGGACGCTGTCCACCAGCTCGGACGAGCGCATGAGCGGGAAGCGCACGTGGCACAGCACCTCGTTGGCGCGCGCCCGCCGCGACTCCTCGTGCTGCAGCCAGCGCACGGCCGCCTGGAACAGCTCCACCTCCTTGCAGTTCTTCAGCTTGTTGCTCCGCAGGAAGAAGACCAGGCGCTCCATGGGGATGTGCAGGAAGTCGTCCTCCTGGGCGATCTGCAGGAAGTGGCGGAAGGTGAAGGCGTCCACCGACTCCTTGAGCGAGGCCAGGCTGAAGGTGGTGGCCATCTGGCCGATGTTCAGGCACGTCTCCACGCTCATGGCCGACTTGAGGAACTCCTCGCACAGCTCCACCACCGGCACCATCTGCAGGAACACCGCCGCCCCCAGCACGTCCTGGATGCAGTCCAGGTCAAGGGTCACCTCCGAGCTGTACGCAAAGTCAATGATGTGCTTCAGGCCGCGCGCAGACAGGCCCTTCAGCTCAATGGTGTCCTGCTTGGACTCCTTCATGCCCCCCGTGAACATCGCTCTGTGGGGGGGACCCAGGGGCACCAGACGCCAGGGAGGGAGGAGGAGAGGAGAGAAGACAAGAGGGTCAGAAAACAGGACAGGAAAAAACGCTCAAATTACACTACATTACATTAAACAGACACGTTTTGTCCAAAGTGACAAAAATATATATCAACTATATTACAAGGGATTACATTGTCGCTGGAGCAACTTGGGGTCAAGTGCCTTTCTCAAGGGCGGAATTGAACCGACAGCTTTCAAGCTACAGTACTTCAAGCTACTGCACGCTAGCCCAGCTCCTTACCCACTACACTTCCACCGCCCCTTGTGGTGCACTGACATATCATTGTGCCATTTAATGCTTTAAAAGAGTAACATGCTGACTGCAATAACAGCACATTAATCAGACAGGACTGTGCAGAGCCAATTCTACTCGTGTCTCCCTACTAACAAGACTTTCCGTTTCACCTGAAGTAGTCACTGCAGGAGGCGAGCACTGCCTTGTGGACTTGGAACCGCTCTTCGTTGATGGCCAGCACCACGTCCAGCAGTTGTCCTTGTTGACGCAGGGCCGACAGCCCCTGCAAGAGTGTGCTACTGTGTGTGGGAGCAGAAAATGTGCAACGCAGGGTGCTGTTCTTGTTGGCCATACTGCGAAGGAGAGCAACGCATTCACATGGTCAGTTAATCATGTGACTTACAGTAATTTCCAGCATATAAGCCTCATTGTGTATAAGCCGCAGGACTGTGTTTTATGCAAGTTAAAAGAAACAAAACCATATTAACACCATATTAACTGCCCCCCTGTATAAACCTCATAGCTGAAGAAAATGTGCAAAATCAACGTATAAGCCGCGGCTAATAGTCGGGAAATTACGGTGAGACATCTAGATACTAACACTTGTAAACATGGACATCTCTCTAAACTAGCCCTTCCAAACACAGACCCTAATCTATTCCGGTCTCCAGGTTCCCAGAACAGTCATCAACACTAAACTTTCAACCGCCAGTTGTCCTAAATTATTCAGTAGTCGGAAAGATATCTCCTCTGACAACACTCCAGCGCAGGCCCCTGTTTGATGGTCTACGCGCAGACAAATGTACACATCAACAACACTCAATGCACTGAAACAAAGTCCAGTCCAAATGACAAGGTCAATTATAAAATATTTAAGTTCATTTGAATTTGTGAAACCAGAGGACATATTGTGCTACCGTGAGCCACGCGTCCCTTGAAAGCAACCTAGATCCCACAGTGTGAGATTAGGAAGCCAAATGAATCATAAGGTGCAGAAATGCATTCGCTGCAAAACATAGGACGATGAGATTGGTAGCAGTCCGTGCATTATTGATGTGCAGGCTATGTTATTTGAAACCTACACGATTAGGTAAGAGAATGGAAATACACAGCAAATGGACAGTAAATCAACCTTTTCAACCAAATAAAGTACAACCGCCCACGCGTCACTAACGCCGACCGCGGAATCCCCGGCAAGTCGAGTTTAAGCGCACGCACGCATACACGCCTCGCCTTCCATTACCTTTTATGAACCCAATAGAAATCGCATTTCCGTGCAGCCTAATTACTTGTGCAAGTGTAATAACGCAACCGGTTTGTCTGAAGGTTTCACTCCTTCCATAATCATCCTCACCTGTTCTGTGAGCGATTCGAGAACTCCCCATCTAGCTCCGCCATCTTCGATTACAAAGTAAATTGCACAGGGCATCATGCGTAAATATGACTGCTTACCATGATGTTGACATTTCTCTCCAAATAGCCATTTATATAGGCAATCGGAAATCATTTAATACCACTCGTGCCCGTCACTTACAACGTAATTAATTCGTTCTGCTAGTTACATAAGCGGACCTATTGCTTCTGAGAGCAGCTCATGCCTACGAGATAGTTAAATCACACGCAAATAATTGCGCCTCGACACCGCCCATGTGGAACACTGTTCTAGCCATAAAGCCACGTTTAACAGGACAAACCGCGGATATTCACTATCAAGCAGTAAATTCTAAGGCGCTGGCTAACCATTCACTTTCTACTCCGCACGGCCAGCTGCTCCTCTTCTCCGACTGCGTAGTCTGCTGCCACCAACTGCGGCGGAGTACAGCCTACTTGAGCGCAACGGGGAGTGACAGCGTCCTATGCTTCTGGCTGTAGTCGTGATGTGCATTTAATACTCATAATGTGCCTTTTCGAATAAATCACTTTAGTTTACGCACCTTTCAAAATGTATGTTTTCATTTATTTATTTCCCCAGGTATGCTATTAAAACATATTCGTATTGAATAAAAAAGGTTCTTATGATATTTCGGAGAGAGTAGGTTAACTCATGTGTGTGTGTGTGAGTGTGAGTGTACACACACTTTAGGGTGGATTGGACCATTATTCACTCCTTTAGTGAAAGCTACCCCTACTCATGTGTCCTGAATCCTCTCGACCCAGTGGAGCCATCTTCAGTGATGTATGCATCTAATCTGGAGAGGCTAGATAAGCACGGAGTCAGAGCAGCCCTGACAAAAAATAACTCTAAAAAAAAATAACACTTCAAGTGTCAGACTGTAGTTTTCTATGACAACTACAGTTTTGGATAAATTATTTGCAGTTCATAAGATGCAAAAATGTGGACATGGACTTATGATTGTATACTGCATTGTTTTCAGAAAAACTAGTATAACTGCATTTTTTTTGTCCCATACAGCATTTTTATAATGGAATGGGGAAGCCAAATGGGAAAAGGAGAAGAAAATGATCCTCTAGCATGGCCCATAAACAGGCCCAGTGAAAACAACCCTCTGCTATGGCCAATGATGAACAGGCCCAGCCAAAACAAATATCGTAAAGAAGGGCGCACAGTCTCCTCTGTGTGGGTTGCCACGTGGGCTACAGAGAGGGAGGTTGAGCTACAGGTCAACAGGTAGTTTTGGATCACCACCACTGGAGTCTTTCCAGATTTACTCGTTCATCGCATGTTTTTGTGTATCACGCAAAGAGGAATGCTTCCAGAAATGCTTGTCAGAATCAACGACTTGCATGCACAAAGAGAGAAAAAACAGGGAATACAATGTGACAGACTCATGGTCATTATACAGTTGTCTAATCACTCGTGTTCTGAAGAAGAAGATTATGCCAGATAGGGCAATGAAGGATCTTTGATTATGCCTATTTGACATTGTATTACACGTATGTAGGCCCATATCCTGGTGCGCACTAGAGCGCTTTAGCTTCGTACTCCAGCCCAGGTGGTGGCAGTAATGCTCTGCTTTGAAGCGTGAAACTTCTCATAGCATACGACACTGAACAGAAGTAGAGGCCCACGAGGGTGATTTAGGAGTCGGGGGCTTGTACACTTAGACATGTTCATTTATATAAACTAATTAGCCAGTTCTTTGTGTCATTTAAGAACAGAACTGTACATTTAACAGTATACCCACTGCGGGGAGAAAATGGCGGATTTTTCCTCGTTGGGTTTATCGGAATGGCTGATTCAACAATGTAAACAAATGGGCATCAGCAAACCAACTCCAGTCCAGGAAAATTGCATACCAGAAATTTTAGATGGTAAGTAATAAAGATAAGACGCTGTTGGTTGTAGGCTAAAGCAAGACATGATTATGAAGTTGTGCTCTCATTTGCTCATTACCATGGTTATTTTGACCGTGTCCTTTGCCAGTTTGTGAGATGTGAAGACTTGTCATCATGTGTTGGTCCTCAGGTCGCGATTGTATGGGCTGTGCCAAAACTGGCAGCGGAAAGACAGCAGCATTTGTCCTCCCGGTGGTTCAGAAGTTGTCTGAAGATCCCTATGGCATCTTCTGTCTCGTGCTCACACCCACCAGGTTAGTGCGGTCTGTTGAGAGCGGCAGCAGCATCATGAGAAAAGGAATATTGATTGAAGCCACAGCAGAGGCGAGTAGGCTGACTGCTATTACCCAGAGATTATATTATCACACGGATTATTTTACCACTGCATCTCTTTAAAAAAAAAAAGAATATTGAACCATGAAACCTCAAATATGTCCAGCTGAATTCAGCAGACATATTAAGATATTGTTTACACACCAGATCTATCTCAACGTGTTCATGGTGACTTTGCAGTGTGTAGCATAATATTTAGTGTCAAGTGTCAGTTTTCTTCCAGAATGTAATTATGTTATCTTACATTGTATCTGATTTAAAAGCTGACAACATGTGAAAGGAAGACCAGTACCTGTCAAGGGCATTGGCAACTACTTGAATGGCATGACTTATTTTTTTAAATATTTTTCTTGGCTTTGTTTTTTCTTGTTTGTTGGTGTGTAGGGAGTTGGCATATCAGATTGCAGAGCAGTTCAGAGCTCTGGGCAAACCTTTAGGCTTACGAGACGCCATCATCGTCGGAGGAATGGGTAATCTTTTAATTATCTCAATGGGATATCACCTGGTAAAACAAAGGATAAATAAAATAGATAAAAATCGTATATTCATCTTTGCCTTCTCATTCATTCATTCAGAAAACACAGATGTCGCATTACTGTGCATTCACTTTCACTAATATTCTGTTCCTAGACATGGTGGCCCAGGGCTTGGCTTTGTCAAAGAAGCCACACGTTGTCGTCGCTACTCCAGGACGACTCGCAGATCACATTAGAAGCTCCAATACCTTCAGCATGAGGAAGATTAAATTTTTGGTGAGTATTCAGACAAATGTTTTTTTTTTACTCCCTTGTCTGGTCTTAGTGTGTGTATTCTGGTGTATTCTGATTTACTTCAATTTCTTAGGCATGATACATGGTCCGGATGCTGGAATTTGGTTGCACATTAACATTGAAGGCTTGCAACCACTCATAGCCATGCCCAATCCCTATACAAAGCAAAACTGCACATTTGGTGCCAATAAAAGGCTTGCTAACTTAGTGTGTTGTGTTTCTAGATGATGTAGCATAGTGTGATGCTGTGAATTTGACATTAATGTGGGACTGTCCCACCCAAACCACAGAACTGCACTGTGTGCATGGAATACACAGGAATACGTCTACTGCTAGCTATACGTATACTGTCTAGCTTCACTTATTAACGTCGTCAGGAGGGAGCTTTACACTACGCACAGACTGCACCGACGAACCAGCTGGCTACATTACCAGTACTTGTCTCCTGTTGTAAAAACATGCTCTTATGAGTGGCATTAATTTAAATGGTGGCCTGTTCTCCAAGATCATGGACGAGGCTGACCGTCTCCTGGAGCAGGGCTGCACGGACTTCACCAAGGACCTGGAGGTGATCCTGGGCGCGGTGCCCGCCAAACGCCAGACGCTGCTCTTCAGCGCCACCCTCACGGACACGCTGGAGGAGCTCAAGAGCATCGCCATGAACAAGCCGTTCTTCTGGGAGAGCAAATCAGAGTAAGGCTGCTAGTGCTGCCCGTCATACTGGGAGAGCAAATCAGAGTAAGGCTGCTGCCCGTCATACTGGGAGAGCCAATCAGAGTAAGGCTGCTGCCCGTCATACTGGGAGAGCCAATCAGAGTAAGGCTGCTGCCCGTCATACTGGGAGAGCAAATCAGAGTAAGGCTGCTGCCCGTCATACTGGGAGAGCCAATCAGAGTAAGGCTGCTGCCCGTCATACTGGGAGAGCCAATCAGAGTAAGGCTGCTGCCCGGCATACTGGACGCCACAGGGGTTCAGCCAGAGAGGGTTAAAGCGGAGCGAGAGGCGCAAACGTTCGATCATTTCCGCGTTCTGTCTTCGCAAAGGGGAGGGGGGCTAAATCCCCCTTTAAGCAGACCTGTTAACATTCGAACTGAACTGCTTGCCAATCTGACAGAGATCGATATCCCACTATGACGTCTTTGCGACACGCCTCTTTAAGCAGACAGGAACTGTTCGAATTTTTCTTCCATAGAGATGCATTATGTTGCTCTATCTTGTCAGTAATTAAGGATCTTTGGTTCAGCTACATTTGTACAGATGGTTCAGGCCTCTACAGCACAGGGGTTCAGCTACATCTCTGAGTTTTAGAGAGGCCTTTGGGATGACGAAAACAAAGAAGCACCACCATAGAAAAGTGAAGTTACTAAATTGTTGTAAGATTTCATTTATATTTATTCATTTGGTGGATGCATTTATCCAAAGAGACTTACAGCAATGGAGTAACATTTAAGCTATTAACATATAGCATTTAACATTTAAGCTAGAGCTACATTTGTAGCATTAGTAAAACAGTTCAGCTATTACCATTTAAGCATTTTTACATTTAAGCTACAGCGTTATTTCAACATTTCCGAGGCAATTTGGCTAAATCCCGTTGACGCGCTGTTTGTCAGGGTGCGGACGGTGGAGGAGCTGGAGCAGAGGTACATCCTGACACCGGAGAAGGTGAAGGACGCCTACCTGGTGCACCTCGTCCAGAAGTTCCAAGACGAACATGATGAATGGTCCATCATGATTTTTACCAACACCTGCAAGTACGTATCTTTCTTTATTGTCAGATAATGGTGTTTTCATTTAGTGACGTCATCGTACATTATGAGTGGTGTTTATTTTGTGTTTATTTTGTGTTAAACAGAAATTGCCAGTTACTCACAATGATGCTCCGCGAGTTTAAATTCCCCACCATCTCATTGCACTCGATGATGAAGCAGGTAAGGAAGGCAGACATTCAACATCTAACCATAGTTGGGTGGTTTAAAGTAGTTTACTAAACACCCATCTCAATTCTGCTTTTAGAGAGAACGATTTGCAAACCTTGCAAAGTTCAAGTCCAACGTCTTCAAAATCCTCATTGCTACTGATGTGGCGGCCAGGTAAGAATGTTTCCCTCGGCACTAAGGTACAGATAGAAGAGGAAGGTGGTGAAGAGGATGATCGTGAGGTTCTACATCATGTGTTCAGATGTATTGAGCTGTTCTACATCACCTGTTCAGATGTTTTGAGCTGTTCTACATCACCTGTTCAGATGTATTGAGCTGTTCTACATCATGTGTTGTGTTCAGATGTATTGAGCTGTTCTACATCATGTGTTCAGATGTATTGAGCTGTTCTACATCATGTGTTCAGATGTATTGAGCTGTTCTACACCACCTGTTCAGATGTTTTGAGCTGTTCTACATCACCTGTTCAGATGTATTGAGCTGTTCTACATCATGTGTTGTGTTCAGATGTATTGAGCTGTTCTACATCATGTGTTCAGATGTATTGAGCTGTTCTACATCATGTGTTCAGATGTGTTGAGCTGTTCTACACCACCTGTTCAGATGTATTGAGCTGTTCTACATCACCTGTTCAGATGTATTGAGCTGTTCTACATCACCTGTTCAGATGTATTGAGCTGTTCTACACCACCTGTTCAGATGTATTGAGCTGTTCTACATCACCTGTTCAGATGTATTGAGCTGTTCTACATCTAATCATGTGTTCAGATGTATTGAGCTGTTCTACATCTAATCATGTGTTCAGATGTATTGAGCTGTTCTACATCATGTGTTCAGATGTTTTGAGCTGTTCTACATCACCTGTTCAGATGTATTGAGCTGTTCTACACCACCTGTTCAGATGTGTTGAGCTGTTCTACATCACCTGTTCAGATGTATTGAGCTGTGCCGTATTAAAAGGACATAAAGACTCATGTGTCTCTGCTTGTCACAGGGGTTTGGATATTCCAACTGTCCAGGTGGTCATCAACCACAACACGCCAGGGCTGCCTAAGACCTACATCCACCGAGTGGGCAGAACCGCCCGGGCAGGTACGGCCTCTTTGGACCAGGGTTCTTCTCCTCAACCGTAGGCAGATTGGTGTGTTGTTGGCCCAGTGTGACGTTCGCTTTGTTTCCACGCAGGACGCAATGGCAAGGCAATCACCCTGGTGACGCAGTACGACATTCATCTGGTAAACGCCATCGAAGAACAGATCAGTAAGTTTTAGTTCAAACCGTGGCTTTAGGTCCACACAATCACTCTGGTCTTTAATAGCTGATGGGTATCAGCACAGTATTTGCAATGCAATGGTATTTGTGGGTTGTTATGCAGGGACACGGCCACAAGTCTATTTCTATGTCTAAATCTAAATTGTTGATTCAGACTCCCTAAAGGGGGGGTACACACATAAAGATAATCGGCTGATTTTGTCCCGATTTCCCCCCCTTCCGACCAAAGACAGACAACGGCCGATTATCTTAAGATTCTTTTGTAGTGTGTGGTGTGTTAAGAGTCAAAATTCTCCCGACAATAGCCTTTATGACACGATGGAAAATGTTCAGCGCCAATCATCGTTAATATTAAACATGTTCAATATTTGTGACTGGAAATCCTGTGGTGTTCTGAGGGCAGCCAAGAAAGATTTTTTATCTTTAGATTCATAAAATCTTTGTGTGTATTCCGGTTAAGGCTTCAAAGACCTATCGGCAGCTTGTATTGAATGATCTGCACTATACTAGGTCTGCATTATTGTGAAATAAATGTTTAACACACACACACACACATAAAGTGAGTGTATAAATGGCTGTATGTGCGCTGCAGAGACCAAGCTGAAGGCCCATGCCGTGGAAGAGAAGGAGGTTCTGAAGATTCTAACTCAAGTCAACGTGACCAAGCGCAAGTGTGAAATCGTACGTATTGCCGCTCATAACAGCAGGTCGGGGGTCATTATGGGATGTATAGCATCTCTTCACAGCAGACGGGGGTTAGTAATGAGTTGTTCTGTGTTTGTGTGATTAACTGTGCCACTCACTCTTACAGAAACTGGAGTCATCGGACTTCGATGAGAAAAAGGAGATTAATAAACGCAAGCAGATGATCCTGGAGGGCAAGGCAAGTTGCTTGTAATAGACGGCATGATATCTGCCGTTGGTTTCAGAAGGTCTAACAGTGTGCCCAAAGAAAGTCTGAAAATGTCAAGCAAGTGATGTCTTGTGACACATATGCAAAAGTGGCCTTACAGTTATATACGTTATATATATGTATACAGATATACAGTCATTGGATGTAATGTGAAGGACTGGTCAACAGTGGGACCTTACTAGTTGTTTTGTTTTGACGACATTTCCAGAACCCAGAGGTGGAGATGAAGCGGCAAGCTGAACTCATGAAGATCAAGAAACAGAAGAAGAAATTCAAGGACAAAATTCAGAAAACAATTGAGAAGAAGCAGCAAGGCAAATCGACTCAGAAGAAAGCACAGAGCGGTAAAACGAAAAAAGAGGCAACATAACCACAGATGACAAGCAGCTCTTAACATGTGTTTTGTACTGGCTCCCCCTCCCGCCCCCCCAAGATTGATTCAGAAATGTGACTTACACGTTTGAGTGGATATGAGCGCTAAAGCTTTATTGGGAAAAATCAAATAAAATCAACCACACAGGAATGTGATTACAATGTCAGCGGGTGAAAACAGCCTTCAAAGCCAACATGAAAACATCGCACATGAGGTGTACAGCACCCTCTGTCCCTATGGGCCCACGGGCTGCAGGGATTGGCCAACTAAACTACTGTCGTCTCCTGGGAGACCAGAGCAGTGGACGTGGACAGCTAGCAGAGAAGATCAGGAAGAGGGATTTCAGTTTCTGGGAAGATCGGACAGAAATAATAAAATATCAAATGTTTGCAATCTTGGCGTTTGTGTTATGGCTTGTATTTGGTTCTTGGCTTCATTCTTCATCATTGTTTATTGTGCCGATACTGAGATAGGAATTGCCATCATATCTAGTATTGGTTTCCCACACATAGATTTAATCTCATCACCGAAAAATAAATTCTATCGGCATGATTGTCATTAAATGAAATGTTTTTAAAGATATCGGACTCAAAGCAATTGTTCCCTCCTCCACTCCCTCGGTGGTGCTAGTTTACTGTGGAGTATATACACTTCATTATATAGCTTACTGAAACAAATCTGATGGGAGTTAGTCCTCAGGAGTGAAGGGAGATGTCTGCCAGACATGAGAACAGAGTCGTGGATCTCCCTTCATAAGGGTACAGGGGAAAGATAAGCACAGCAAAGGGTTGCGGAAGTCTTTGTCATTTCATTATCCAGTTACGTTGTCATACATCTGCTGGTTTCAAAATGTTTCTCTGGGTCTTTGGAAATTACAACAGAAGACCCGGAAAGGAAAACCAAATGATCAACTAAGACTTTAGTAAATCTTGGGAAAGATAGTAAAAGCAATATTTTTTTAAACCATTTCAGTAGGCCTTGATCTAATTTCCAAGCAGCCCTTGAAGACAGAAGGCCTCAGAGAGCTGACTATAATCACGTTCTAACTACGCATACAACTGGATTTGATGATCTAAAACGATAATGGTGGTACATTTAGACTTTATATAGCACCACTGGAAAATAAATTGCCATTAAATGAAAAAGTGGTATGAAGAACAAAAACACAGCAAGTCCTATAACTTCGCATTTCATCTAGCATTAATACGATCACAGTCCGAGTGGCATTTTGGTCACATATCTAAGCAATGCAGTTTGAAGACTCCAGAAAAAACAAATGGTAAATTGGTGATGAATACCGCAATCACAGTGAATTGATAAACAACTTGGACATGTTTTCAAAAGCACACCAAATACAGAAGCAACTTATGTCATGTCGTTGAATGTGGTTTCGGGATGCGTTCTCCCTGCAGGTTTAGAATGGGAAGAATCCAAATTTGGGACAGTGAACTTGTCGTGGTCCATACCTAGGGTTAGGCCTGGAACAAATTTCACCCTTTACTTTAAAATCATCTCACTAAAGATCTGCGTTTTCACTGAGCCGTGGTCAGTGGTCATTCAGGCCTAAAAGCTGGTTAAAATGAAGCGCTGGGCAGGACGCAGAGGCCACAGCTCAGGGCAGAGACTGCGCCGTTAAATGTTCGGTTTTTTTTTGTGTTTTTTTTTTACAGCTCGTTTTGGAAACTGCGCTGGCCATCGGATCAGCCCGGATCTGCGTACGAGTTCAAATCTACCAATTCTCTCTCCCCCTCTCTCTCTCTCACAGGACTCTGATCACCCATGTCAGAATATGAAGCAGGTCTCACAACCAGTCAGCTCGGAGATGAAGGTCAAACTTTACTGTGTCAGTGTGCAGCAGCTGCGCCTCCCTCGGCCTCTGGACCCCTAGGGGGGGTGTACTCCCTCCTCCCGCTCCCTCGCTCACTCTCTCCCTCCCTCCGCTCAGAGAGCCCCCCCCCCCGGCCCCCCAGCTCACTGACGTCTCCTCCAGGGAGGGGCCCAGCGTAGGGTGGGGTGTGGGGGGTGAGAGTTGTGCACTCATGAGAGAGGACACGTTGGCGCGGGACAGACCGAGCGTCAGCTCCTCTCTCGCTCTCTCTCTCTTTTTCTCTCTCTCTTTCTCTCCCTCCGCAGGCTGGCAGCCATTCCGCAGTCCTGTTTGTTCCCCTTCTCTCGCTCTCCTCCTCTCCGGTTGGTGCTCCTCCTCCTTCCTGTGATTGGTTGCTCTCCGTTCCGTTCCTGTTGCCATCAGAGTGGTGCTCCCGTCGTGGCAGAGGAAATCAGGTCTCCATGTTCTGTTTATTTAGTGTTTCCCCAGAATAAAATGCAGTTGGACCAAGCTCAGCTTACGCCTCGAGCTCATCCAGTCACCACCCTGAGGAACAACGGGAAAGACGTTACCATGGGGATGGAACACGCATCCCATAACCATCACTGGCTGCTCTCACTGACACACATTCAGCTGCTAGCTTACAGGAGAGCAACACGGTCTTAATCATATAAAGGTGTCCAAGTTGGTTAAGTTCATTCACTTTGTTAACAGGGCCCTACTGAATGAAGGCTAAAATTTAACGTCACCCAGCCCACTGTGCCTTTAACGTCACCCAGCCCACTGTGCCTTTAACGTCACCCAGCCCACTGTCCCTTTAATGTTACCCAGCCCACTGTCCCTTTAACGTCACCCAGCCCACTGTCCCTTTAACGTTACCCAGCCCACTGTCCCTTTAACGTCACCCAGCCCACTGTCCCTTTAACGTCACCCAGCCCACTGTCCCTTTAACGTTACCTAGCCCACTGTCCCTTTAACGTCACCCAACACACTCACATTTTAATACTGTGACAGTCCAGTAACTCCACCATGTTGGTATGCACGTTCTCCCTGGTATGTCGAGTCCTGAGACAGCGCCACGTCGATCTGGGACTTGAATTCATCCCCCAAGTAACTGTCCTGGAAGGCACATCAACACAGCAGAGATGTTAGAGGTGCAAGACTACTTACTTTCATTATTTGCAAGTAAAGCAGAGATTTTAGGATGTGTCACATTCCTGTCATGTGCTTGAATGATCATACATCTCACACAGGATTAATGTTTTGGTCACCACAGGACTAGCTGGACCGAATGTTGCTTGGTTTGTACTGTAAATGTCTGTGGGTAACAGCAACCGACTTTGGGCAGGTGTGTTGAGATCAGGCAGGTGGTTTACCTGTGTGAGTTTGGGCAGGTGTGTTGAGTTTGGGCAGGTGTGTTACTACCGGTGTTACTACCTGTGTGAGTTTGGGCAGGTGTGTTACTACCTGTGTGAGTTTGGGCAGGTGTGTTGAGATCAGGCAGGTGGTTTACCTGTGAGAGTTTGGGCAGGTGTGTTGAGTTTGGGCAGCTGTGTTACTACCTGTGTGAGTTTGGGCAGGTGTGTTACCTGTGTGAGTTTGGGAAGGTGTGTTACCTGTGTGAGTTTGGGCAGGTGAGTTACCTGTGTGAGTTTGGGAAGGTGTGTTACCTGTGTGAGTTTGGGCAGGCGTGTTACCTGTGTGAGTTTGGGCAGGTGAGTTACCTGTGTGAGTGTGGGCAGGTGTGTTACCTGTGTGAGTTTGGACAGGTGTGTTGCCTGTGTGAGTTTGGGCAGGTGAGTTACCTGTGAGAGTTCAGGTTAGTGTGTTGAGTTTGGGCAGGTGAGTTACCTGTGAGAGCTCTGGCTGGGAGAGGCCGGGCTGGCTCATCTGTGAGGGCTGGCTCATGGAGATGTAGCCCTGGGTCAGGGGCCCCTGGGAGAAGGGCTGGGAGGCCACGTCCTGGCTGGCCTGGCTGTTGCCCATGTTGCCCGGCCCGCCGTGGGGGGCACCGCCACGCGTCTTCTGGCGCCCGCCACGCCCGCCTCGGCCCCCTTTATTCAGCCCTCCGCGGCCTGGAGGAACACACGAGCAAACGCAACAGTTTTACTCTCCAGCTTCCCAACATGTTTATGATGAGATCAGTAGTGCACTAGTCCACATCCTACACGCTCAGTAGCGCACTAGTCCACATCCTACACGCTCAGTAGTGCACTAGTCCACATCCTACACGCTCAGTAGTGCACTAGTCCACATCCTACTGTACACGCTCAGTAGTGCACTAGTCCACATCCTACTGTACACGCTCAGTAGTGCACTAGTCCACATCCTACACGCTCAGTAGTGCACTAGTCCACATCCTACACGCTCAGTAGTGCACTAGTCCACATCCTACACGCTCAATAGTGCACTAGTCCACATCCTACACACTCAGTAGTGCACTAGTCCACATCCTACACGCTCAGTAGTGCACTAGTCCACATCCTACACGCTCAGTAGTGCACTAGTCCACATCCTACACGCTCAGTAGTGCACTAGTCCACATCCTACATAGACAGCTCAGCTGTTGATGCAAACTGTTACGAAAAATTAAATGTTAATTTAATGAAAATAAAACGTTATGTTTTACAAGGGCATTAACGCTTCACTGTGAAGTCCTGCAAACATCTTCGTCATCTTTACACTGTACTTCTTTAACGGATTCTACAGTCCAGCATTACGACTGACCGGCTGGTGTGTGTGTGTGTGTGTTACCAAGAGCGGGAGCAGGAGCCTGGCCCAGGTAGGCTGGCGGGGGGGCGCGCGCGTGTGTGTATGTGTGTGTATGTGTGTGTGTGTGTAGTGAGCTGGGTATTACCAGGAGCGGGCCCGTTGGCCTGGCCCAGGTAGGCTGGCGGGGGCATGGGGGCATGGGTGTGTGTGTGTGTGTGTGTGTGTGTGTGTGTGTGTGTGTGTGTGTGTGTGTGTGTGTGTGTGTGTGGTGAGCTGGGTATTACCAGGAGCGGGCCCGTTGGCCTGGCCCAGGTAGGCTGGCGGGGGCATGGGGGCATGGGTGTGTGTGTGTGTGTGTGTGTGTGTGTGTGTGTGTGTGTGTAGTGAGCTGGGCATTACCAGGAGCGGGGCCGTTGGCCTGGCCCAGGTAGGCTGGCGGGGGCATGGGTGTGTGTGTGTGTGTGTGTGTGTGTGTAGTGAGCTGGGTATTACCAGGAGCGGGCCCGTTGGCCTGGCCCAGGTAGGCTGGAGGGGGCATGGGTGGCATCATCAGGTTGAAGGGGATGGGGATGTTCATGGCTGCCACGTGGTTGGGGCCGGCGCCAATCATGCCAATCTGATCATGGGTCTGGAAGTACATGTTGGATGGACGACCTGCAAACACAGTAAACACGACATGTTCACTCACACTGTCAGGAGATGGACAGAGATTGAGCTAGAGGAGTACGACTAAGCCTAAAATCACCGCTTACAACAGTGCATTTTTAATAGCAATAATTATTAATAAATTGATGAAACAATTGTTTTGTCCTCCCATTTGATTCACTAGTAAATATGAATCTGGTGAAAATGTAGAGTGATCGAGAGTAAGAGACGGAACTGTGAGGTGAGGTGTGTGTGTTCTGAGAGGAGTAAGAGACGGAACTGTGAGGTGTGGTGTGTGTTCTGAGAGGAGTAAGAGATGGAACTCACCTGTGTTGCTGCGATCATACACAGAGCCTGGGATCATGGCCTCTCTGGCGTCGTACATGGCCGTGGTCATGAAGCGCGCTCCCTGACCACACACACACACACGACAACAATTAGATCACTGCAATCTCAGAATATGCATTGCATTCCTGCAATATATGGTGGTTTTATGGAGCGTTTACAGAAATCTACTCTATATAACTATAAACAGGGTGCACTGTAGAGTCAGAATAAGCAGAGAGTGCTGGGTTGGAGTAATCACAGATCTCTGGTATAAGGACTACTAGAGTGATCTGATCTGGTCCTGCCTGGTAGACTAGAGTGATCTGATCTGGTCCTGCCTGGTGGACTAGAGTGATCTGATCTGGTCCTGTCTGGTGGACTAGAGTGATCTGATCTGGTCCTGTCTGGTGGACTACAGTGATCTGTTGAGGTCCTGCCTGGTGGACTAGAGTGATCTGATCTGGTCCTGCCTGGTGGACTACAGTGATCTGATCTGGTCCTGCCTGGTGGACTACAGTGATCTGTTGAGGTCCTGCCTGGTGGACTAGAGTGATCTGATCTGGTCCTGCCTGGTGGACTACAGTGATCTGATCTGGTCCTGCCTGGTGGACTACAGTGATCTGTTGAGGTCCTGCCTGGTGGACTAGAGTGATCTGATCTGGTCCTGCCTGGTGGACTAGAGTGATCTGATCTGGTCCTGCCTGGTGGACTACAGTGATCTGTTGAGGTCCTGCCTGGTGGACTAGAGTGATCTGATCTGGTCCTGTCTGGTGGACTAGAGTGATCTGATCTGGTCCTGCCTGGTGGACTACAGTGATCTGTTGAGGTCCTGCCTGGTGGACTAGAGTGATCTGATCTGGTCCTGCCTGGTGGACTAGAGTGATCTGATCTGGTCCTGCCTGGTGGACTAGTGATCTGTTTAGGTCCTGCCTGGTGGACTAGAGAGTGATCTGATCTGGTCCTGCCTGGTGGACTACAGTGATCTGATCTGGTCCTGCCTGGTGGACTAGAGTGATGCATTGACGGCGGTGCACTCACAGGGTTGATGGTGTTGACCAGCTTGCGGGGCTTGCTGAACTGCATGAGGCTCTCGCGCAGGTTGTTGAGCGGCCCCTCCACCAGCACCTTCTGCTCCTTGTAGTAGTTCAGCAGGTGGTTCCACAGCGGCTGCTTGGACAGAGCCTTGGGGTTGCCCACGATGATCACGCCATACCTACACACACACACACACATCAGGGTCAAACAAACATACAGTATATATTTCAGGCTTAATTTCACCCAATCAACCAATCACAGGAAGCATCACACAACACCTTCAGCAGAGAGTTAACCTCTCACTTTTGGATTATCTGTAGAGATGAACTAAACCGCAGCGCAGGGTTCATGGACATCTGGCATGGCAAACACATCAGGGTACTGACCTTGCTCTGGTGAGAGCCACGTTCAGACGACGGGGGTCGTTCAGGAAGCCGATGCCCTGGTGCTCGTTAGCTCGCACGCAGGACAGAATGATGAAGTCCTTCTCGCGGCCCTGGAAGGCGTCCACACTAGCGATCTCCACCTCCTGCGGCACCACACACAAGAGTGGTCACTCAGAGGGGGACAGAAGAACTCTACTAGCGCTGCTCAGGAAACAAGCATCAATAAGGACAGAAGAACTCTACTAGCGCTGCTCAGGAAACAAGCATCAATAAGGACAGAAGAACTCTACTAGCGCTGCTCAGGAAACAAGCATCAATAAGGACAGAAGAACTCTACTAGCACTGCTCAGGAAACGCGCATCAATAAGGACAGAAGAACTCTACTAGCACTGCTCAGGAAATGCACATCAGTAAGGACAGAAGAACTCTACTAGCACTGCTCAGGAAACGCGCATCAATAAGGACAGAAGAACTCTACTAGCACTGCTCAGGAAACGCGCATCAATAAGGACGGACGGACGCACCTGGTAGAGTTTGGTGTGGAGGGAGCCGCTGAACTGCATGTACTGCACCAGGTACGACCTCTGACCCTCGTAGGGCGTGATGACGCCGATCTGATCGGGCTTGGCGCCGGCCTTCAGGAGTCGCGTGGTGATCTTCTCCACGTTGGACGCCTCGGTCCTGTGGGGGCAGAACATGTTGAGCGTTGAGTTACTGCTCTCTACTCACCAGGACTCACACTCCAATCCATACTTTGCACACGACGTCACAACTACTGGCCGGCGGGCAAGGACATCATTCTCCAGCAATGAAGCAAAACCCAGTAAACTAATCAAGGATCTTGCCAGGACGTCGCCAGTTTTACAATACGAGAGTTGTGCAGTTGGATGCACTAACCACCGAGGAGACACGCCAGCCAGAGTTGTGTTTTGTTGCCCACCAGTGGTCACATGACTGCAAAGTATGAATGAAAAGTGTTGCTCTCTGCAGGTGCACACCTGTTCAGGTAGGAGGTCCCGGAGCTGGCGATCTCCTCTTGGCCCTGGGTCACGTAGAAGAACATGGGCTTGTCCGGCTGAGGCCACTGGAAGTCGAAGCCTTTCTTGATGCGGTCACCTGCAACACGTAAACAACAGGGTGAGAGACGGCACAATTACCAGCACGTTTATTCATACCACACAAAAAAAACACCACTACAAATAAACACTCTTTCTGTCGTGCTTGCGTGGGTTCATCTCAGCTGTGTGATGTGCCAGGGACAGGAAGCTGGGAGTGGGAGCGGAGCGCTACGCACCTGCGGTGACGCCGTTCTGCAGCGAGCCCTCGTAGAAGATGTTGGAGGGGAAGGCGCTGAGGGCGGGGTGCATGCGGTACTGCACCTGCAGGCGGATGGGCCGGATGCCCAGCACCACCAGCCGCTCAAACAGCGACTGGGACAGCCCCGCCTTCGCCGCCTTCTTGCACATCACCACCGGGCCCAGCTGGCAGTGGTCGCCCACCAGGATCAGCTGATGGAGCGGGAGGGAGGGAACACAGTTAGATGGACACGTGCTCTGGTACAACATTAGGTAAATGAAAATAGCCACGTCTTAACAGCAGGGCCTTTTGTCTGTTACTTTCTAACATCAGACATCTGTCAGACATCTGGACTCTGACAAAGATACAGAAGTGTTGAAATGCTAGTCCATTTCTGTTTATACTAGTAAAGACTGCTATTTTAATCAGCGTGCTCCTTCTGTTTGCACCAAGTAAAGACGGCAGTTGTAATCAGTGCGCTCCGGTCACTTTATTTGGTTGTAATGTCTGCAGACTTACAGCTGTGAAGCAGCTGATGTTGCAGATTCAACTGCATGGTGCGTGGAGTCCCACATTTACACATTGAGGAAGGAGAGCCCATTTTAGTTCAAGGCTACAGCTCTAGGTTCCCTCTTAATCTGCCCAAGATGACAACACTTGTAGGCTTGTGTGTCCAAACCACTAGTCCCAGGTCACGCTTCATTCCATTGCCAGGAACAGCATTTAGGGGTTGCAGGGTAGTTCCCATTTCTCTACAGATCAGGAACTCTTAAGTTCCTCAAAAACTTTTGACATACAGAGAGGTCATATAAGCATCTCATTATACTCTAGTCTGGTACACAGGCGATGCCCTGTGCTAAACCCGTACTGTTTTAGTGAGCGGTATGCTAGTCCGGTACACAGGCTATGCCCTGTGCTAAACCCGTACTGTTTTAGTGAGCGGTACTCTAGTCTGGTACACAGGCGATGCCCTGTGCTAAACCCGTACTGTTTTAGTGAGCGGTACGCTAGTCTAGTACACAGGCTATGCCCTGTGCTAAACCCGTACTGTTTTAGTGAGCGGTACTCTAGTCTGGTACACAGGCGATGCCACACAGGCTATGCCCTGTGCTAAACCCGTACTGTTTTAGTGAGCGGTAGAGCTAGTCTAGTACACAAGCTATGCCCTGTGCTAAACTCATGCTGTTTGAGTGAGCGGCCATAACGCCCTGGCGTGGCATGGCCTGGCGTGGCCTGGCGTGGGACTCGAGGTGGCGCGGCGGACGTACCTGCTTGGCTATGCCCTGTGCTAACTCATGCTGGCCTGGCGTGGGACTCGAGGTGGCGCGGCGGACGTACCTGCTTGGCTATGCCCTGTGCTAACTCATGCTGCCGTGGCGTGGGACTCCAGGTGGCGCGGTGGCGGACGTACCTGCTTGGCGCCGAGCACCACGGGCACCATGCACTCGGGCTCGGTGGCCTGCGTGCTCTCGTCGATGAGGATGGAGCGGAACTGCATCTTGGCCAGCCGCGGGTCGCCCGCGCCCACACACGTGCCGCAGATCACGTCGGCGTTCTGGAGGAGACCAGGGACACACATGCGCTCAGAAAACACATCACCACATATCTTACGGTGGAGTAGTACACACACACACACAATGCACTCAATCCATCAATACACACATACATACAATAGTACACCGTATTTGAGACGGCAGATATACACTGCTCAAAAAAATAAAGGGAACACTGGTTTATAGGAGTATAGCATCAAGTCAGTCACACTTGTGAGATAAAATTTGGTCAGTTATGTAACAGAGGTGGTTTGTGAATCAGGTTGACCTGCTTTGATGTCAACAAAATGTTCTACAGGTGTACTAGAGGGCCAACTGTGAGACGACCCCCAAAACAGGAATGTTTTTACAGGTGGTGGCACATGGTAATTTTCCCATCTTCATCCTTCTTGACTGATTTGGCACTAGTTTTGCATTTGGATAAGGTCAGTGTTACCACTGGTAGCATAAGCCAGTATCTGGAGCCTACAGAGGTTGCACAGGGTAGTCCAACTCCTTCAGATTGGCACACTAATACGTTCCATTGCCAAAATGACTGCTGTGTCTCCCCCTGCAGTCTCAAGAGCATGGAAGAGATTCCAGGAGACAGGCAATTGCTCTAGGAGAGCAGGGCAGAGTGGTTGAAGATCCTTAACCCAGTAGCAGGACCAGTATCTGCTCCTTTGTGCAAGGAGGAACAGTAGAAGCCCTACTAGAGCCTTACAGAATGACCTCTAGCAGGTCACTGGTGTGAATGTCTCTGGCCACACTGCCAGAAACAGACTTCATGGAGGTGGTCTGAGGGCCCGATGGCCTCTAGAGGGACCTGTGCTCCCTGCCCAGCACTGTGGAGCTCAATTGACATTTGCCATAGAATGCAATATTGGCAGGTCTAACACTAGCGCCCTGTACTTTTCACAGATGAGAGCAGGTTCACCCTGAGCACATGTGACAGACATTGAAGGGTCTGGAGGTGTCGTGGAGAACGTTATGCTGCCTGCAACATCATTCAGCATCATTCAGCATGACCGGTTTGGTGGTGGGTCAGTAATGGTCTGGGGAGGCATACCCTTGGAGGGATGCACAGAACAGGGCAGTGAACACAGGTCCCTCTAGAGGCTATCGGGCCCTCAGGTCAACCTCATAAAGTCCGTTTCTGACAATGTGGTCTGAGACATTCACACCAGCGGCCTGCTGGAGGTCATTCTGTAGGGCTCTAGCAAAACTCCTACTGTTCCTCCTTGCACAAAGGAGCAGATACTGGTCCTGCTATTGGGTTAACAACCTTCTACCACTCTGCCCTGCTCTCCTAGAGCAACTGCCTGTCTCCTGAAATCTCTTCCATGCTCTTGAGACTGCAATGGGAGACACAGCAATCTTTTTGGCAATGACAAGTATTGGTGTGCCATTCTGGAGGAGTTGGATTACCCTGTGCAACCTCTGTAGGCTCCAGATACTGGCTTATGCTACCAGTAGTAACACTGACCCTATCCAAATGCAAAACTAGTGAAAAATCAGTCAAGAAGGATGAAGATGGAAAAATTACCAGTTGCCACCACCTGTAAAAACATTCCGTTTTTGGGGGTCGTCTCACAGTTGGCCCTCTAGTACACCTGCAGTAAATTTCGTTGACATCAAAGCGGGTCAACCTGATTCACAACCACCTCTGTTACATAACTGTCCAGATCAATATCCCACAATTGTGACTGACTTGATGCTATACTCCTATGAACCACTGTTCCCTTTATTTTTTTGAGCAGTGTACACTACTGAACTAGAACCAGATCAAGCTTCTTCAGCATCACCACACGTTAAAGTTTTACTGAAGACCTTTCTAACGGCGTCTCATCAGAGGCCAGAGCACCCTCCGGAGCTCCAGGACTCACCATGAGCAGCTCTCTCTCTCTCTCTCTCCCTCTCTCTTACAGGACCCATCATGAACAGCTCTCTCTCTCTCTCTCTCTCTTTCTCTCTTACAGGACCCATCATGAACAGCTCTCTCTCTCTCTTACAGGAGAGGGGAGCAGGAGGACTCACCATGAGCAGCTCTCTCTCGGCGGTGCGCTTCAGCGCGCGATAGCGCTTCTCGTCCGCGGATGACAGCTCGCCTGTCTCGTCCTTCAGCTGCTGCAGCTTCTGCAGCTCGGGCATGCTACAGCAGGACACACACACACACACACGTGATAAAGTTACTCACTCGACACACTTAATCACACACCTAGGAGTTACACAGCACAAACTTACTCACACAGCACAAACTTACTCACACAGCACAAACTTACTGACACACCACAAAAAGGGGGGGTAACGCATATAAAGATTTTTATAAATCTCAACCGTTTTTTTTAAACCCACACATGAAGATAAAAAATCGTGCTCGGCTGCCCACGGAACACCCCACACACTACAGGATTTTCAGTCGCAAATATTAAACATGTTTACAATTTACGATTATCGGCACCGAACGTTTTCCGAGGCAATTGTCGGGAGAATTAACACACCACACACTACAAGAGAATCTAAGTAGAGCTTAGCTTAATCGGTCGTTTTCGGTCTGGTTGGAAGGGGGGGGGGGGGGGGGGGGGTGATCGGGGCAAAATCAGCCCGATTATCTTTATGTGTGTAGTGCCCCCCTTTACTCACACATGGCAAACTTACTCACATACCACAGACTTACTCACACATGACAAACTTACTCACACACCTTACAGCAGACTCAACACTCACACACGTAAATGCACTCATGCCATTAAAACACCACCTCACTGCAAAATCAGCAATTTCAGGGGAAACTGAGAGAGAAGTTCCATCAGAGAGAAATGACACGCTGTATACACAGTGAGCAACCCCAGCCAGAGCTCAGGTCTGTTTACACGGGGTCAACCAGGAGAGGGGTCAATGGGAGGTCATCAGAACAGCACCATTGAGAAACTTACATGAGGGACACGTTTCTACTTTGGCTGCTGTACATGTGACCTAGAGGTGTGTTCAAATGTTTTTCACATGTTTTCTTTGAACAGTTCAATAGAGTGCGTAAGTGTGATGTTACCTTTCCATAGCAACAGACTTCTGTTCTAAACAAACCAAATTCACAACAGGAAATCCTATGCTATGATTGTTTTACAGAAAAAGGAAAGTTTTTGCGAAAATTAATTTACAAGTTGACATCGGTTGACATTAGCTAACTTGCAATCATAGATTAGCCCAGCTTGCCGTTACATTATAAACTTTGTTTTTCATGCTAGCGTGAACTTCTCCTTTTAATACACCAGAAGAATACATAAACGCCTCGACATGATAGTGATTTTCACCGCTTGAAATTGATATATTTTCATTTTGAAAGAAACAGTGAGGCAATAGAAAATGCCATTTGCAGTTTGTTTGTTTAGAACTGGAAATCATGTTGCCAGGACAACGTGACATTTTCACTTACGCACTCTGAACGATTTGGTGTTAAAATTCCGTTGTATTGTTGCCTTCGTAAAACTCACGTCCAGTTGCGATTGTTTGCAACATTCGCCGAAAACTCAAGGCTAACGGAAACTGTTAGCAAACGTTTGCGAATCTGAATGCACCACTGGTGTCCCATTCCTGCCCAGGCTGAATGAGCTGCACGCGAGGGCGTGGGACTGACCTGTCCATGTTGCGGATCTGGTTGTGCAGGGCCAGGAAGGAGACGGGCGAGTCGATGGCCTCCCTGCTCTTAGCGCACAGACGCACCACCTTCAGGCCCGTCTGGTGGATCTTCTCCGTCAGCTGGTCCACCGCAATGTTACTGGGAGCACACACCAGCACCGGCCTGACACACACACACACACACACACACACACACACACACACACACACACACACACACACACACACACACACACACACACACACACACACACACACACACACACACACACACACACACACACACACACACACACACACACACACACACACACACACACACACACACACACACACACACACACACACACACACACACACACACACACACACACACACACACACACACACACACACACACACACCAGAACAGCCATATATAGACATTTCACTCATATTTACTGCAGACACTCATCAGAACAGCTGTACAGAGATAGATAGATAGATAGATAGATAGATACTTTATTGATCCCCAAGGGGAACATACATCAGAACAGCTGTAGACATTTCACTCCAATATTTACTGCAGGGTCAAGATGCTATAACTTGGGGCCGCCTGTTTAAATATGTTCTACTTTATTTGAATAAAATATCAGTTAAAAGTGTCCGACAGCATCTACCAAATCCAACTTACTTGAAAATAATCATTTAGACAGATATAAAAGGTGAAATTGTGTGGGGCTTTTTACAGCAACCCAAAGTCACCAGCACAAAACAAAAGTTTCAAAAGTTTAACCAACAGATCACCACTAGAGACAGAGGGCACACTCATATTAGTTTTTTTCTCTGTTCTCCTCAACACACACAAATGTAAAATTCCAATCTGGGGTGGGGGTTTTAAGGTGTGCTCTGCAGGACAGGTAAAAGGAGAAAGGCTTATTCCTGTATGAGTCACCAAACAGACACACGCCCGGTTGGGGCTGCGCTCTTAAGGCCCTTCAGTGGAATGGGCACGGCTCTACCGCTCCCTTTGGCCACACCATGGAGCGGCGTTTGTTAACCTAAGGGCCGTTAAGGTCAAGGTTATATTGTGCCACTGTCAATATAAAAGACTCAGGTCGATGATTAATGGGTGTTTGGGGACTGTTTAAATTTCCTCAGAAAAAGATTTGGAACCAGCTCAGCTTGTACGGATTTCTAATCTCAGTACAAAAATCAATAACGGTATCAGGAACCCCATGTTGTGATAAAATACACCAAAGTTTGGCACAAACGCTGCTAGCGTGTGGTTTGAGGTTTAATCATTTATTCATTCAGTGGGGACTGACGGGCTGCCAGTGAAGCCCACAGCAGGAGAGCCGACGCACGGACATCCTTACTCACCCATTGCCCTGCCTGGCCAGGTGATACACTATGGTGGCCGAGGTGACCGTTTTGCCCGTCCCAGGTGGCCCCTGAATGAGGCTTAGAGGACGCTGGAGGACCGTCTTCACCGCATACACCTGGAGAGAACACACAGGGATACAACTAAGCACACCTGGAGAGAACACACAGGGATACAACTAAGCACACCTGGAGAAAACACCACACAGGGATATAACTAAGCACACTGTTTAGAACGGAGTATTGTTTAGTCAAATTTTAATATATCATGGTCAAAAGATATAGCCGTAACATAGCTCCTCAACTCTAAATAGGTGGGCGGTCTGGTGCATTGGGTCTGGTCTGGCGTCGCGTAAAGTCACGTCACGGACAGTGAAAACTGATCTGAGTGTTGGGAGCTGTTCAGACTGACACACATCTGTCCAAATGCGATATCAAACTACCTCTCGGAGGTGGTTTCGATCCGTTTTGCAAAAATCGGATTTCATGTGATTTGTGACTTCAAAAGCGCCATCCGGCTCCTATCTGGATGGGCTAAAAATTGGATTTTGGCTGGCAGTCTTAACGCGGCCTAAGTGAACCTGGACCAAACCCAGAGGGATATATCTAAGCACTATGGCATGAGGGAGAGTGACATTGGCAGCTAATATCGCCATGGCGATGGCCAGAGGCACGAGTCCGGAGGCCAACTCCTGACATATCGCTGATTGGGATGACTCATGGAATGTCTCTCGTCCAATCAGAAATTAGTAAATATTTTGACTGGACCTAACTGTTGTATAACTTTTTTCTTATTCTACATCTGAAGCAACAGACATGCTCCAGCACCAGCATGCTTTCCTGCTGCGCTAGGGCTGAAGAGAGGGAGGGGGGGGGGGGGGGGAGGGAGGGGGCACCTGAGAGTGGTTCAGGTCGGGGAGGCCCTGGGCAGTGAAGCGCTTGGGCAGCTGGCATTTGATGATGACGTCCTCCACCTCGTGGCCCAGGAGCTTGTGGTAGATGTAGCCGGACACGGAGGTCTCGTCCACAGCAAAGGTCTTTAGGGCACTCTGCATTCTGTCCATACACAAAGCACAACAAACTGTTAGAAACATCCACAAGCATATAAAAAGCGTCTTTCAAAATGCACATTAAATATGTTACTCACCGATCAAAGGAGGTGGACTTCCACACAAAATCGACCTGGAAGTTGTGCGTGACTTCAATGGGTGCTCCAACGCTGCTTCGCAATTCAATCGCAATCTCATCTCCATAATCTGAGCAACGCGGTCAAGGACTGTGACTTTGGCTAGACCCCGCCCCCAAATCCAACACCAACAGTTCAAACACCTGACGAGTATACTACAAGTAGTATGCAACACCTGAGGAGTATACTACAAGCAGTATGCAACACCTGAGGAATATACTACAAGTAGTATGCAACACCTGAGGAGTATACTACAAGCAGTATGCAACACCTGAGGAATATACTACAAGTAGTATGCAACACCTGAGGAGTATACTACAAGCAGTATGCAACACCTGAGGAATATACTACAAGTAGTATGCAACACCTGAGGAGTATACTACAAGCAGTATGCAACACCTGAGGAATATACTACAAGTAGTATGCAACACCTGAGGAGTATACTACAAGCAGTATGCAACACCTGAGGAATATACTACAAGCAGTATGCAACACCTGAGGAGTATACTACAAGCAGTATGCAACACCTGAGGAGTATACTACAAGCAGTATATGCAACACCTGAGGACACAGAACACTTAACTACAATTTACTTTACTGCATTTTACTACAACTTACTTTACCCGTTGCGCCTGAAGTGAGACATTGTTCTGAGATCAACGAGAACTCCTGAAGCTACCTGGGTAAGCCAGTACCGTTGCTTCGTAGCATAGCCCTCAGCCTATAGCGCTACAGCTGGGTAAGATAGCCCTCAGCCTGTAGCGCTACAGCTGGGTAAGCCAGTACCGTTGCTTCGTAGCATAGCCCTCAGCCTATAGCGCTACAGCTGGGTAAGCCAGTACCGTTGCCTCGTAGCATAGCCCTCAGCCTATAGCGCTACAGCTGGGTAAGCCAGTACCGTTGCCTCGTAGCATAGCCCTCAGCCTATAGCGCTACAGCTCGTATTCTTGGCATATTCCCTCACATATGCCGTCTTTGCGGTGACCCCACATGAACTGAAAGGATACTGTCTGGCACTTTGATGACGTGTCCGATGCCTTTCCACAGCGGAGCCAGATCACCTTTATAGCGGAGACAGATCTCATCCCCCTGCATCAGCCGCATATCTAATCATAAACAAACACAAGTAGTAAACAGGAGGGACAAACAAACAAACAAACAAAAAGACAATTTTACTCCCAAATAACAATAATGGATGTGAACCACGGACATGCACTCCTAAACGAATGACTTACGCTGAACAGACACACAGACAAATGAAAGTTAAACTAAATAAATAATAAAAGATGCAGCATGATTGGCATGCGTGCGATGCAGGAGTCGAGGTAATGAGAGCAGCACAACCACAGGAGAGCAGGCAATAAAGCTGGATGAATTACCACCTGAGTCCGTCTTGGGTAATGAGAAATAAGCAATCCGCTTTTTATTCAGTCCCAGGTCCCACCTGACAGTTATATTGTCTTGGGTCTGTGGAGAAGTAATAAAGTTGTCAGTCAGTGCAGAGTGAGTGAATGATGCATTCTTCTTTGCTAGGTGCCAGTTCAGCCCCACTGCAGGCCATGTGGCAATGCCCACATTAAAAAAGACCTAATACATGCTGCCAATGAAATCAGCTCACTACTTAAGACACCTAACCAGTGCCAACAGTACTGGGTGTGTGTTGGTGCCATAAAGCAGATAGCGTTATGAAGTGCAGTTGTGCTGTTGTGCACTTCCTTCTACTAGAGACAGCTAGAGCATTAGAACTGAGGCAGAGATGTGCCACGCCTGGTATGCTATTGGATGCCCATCAGCGTCTGTGTTTACATGCACTTCAGTATCCCAGCTATGATGGGGATTTTGAAGTATTGTGGTTTAGTGTTTGCGCATGTAAACATCATGTCTCGATTTCAGAACCCCGGATAAGCCCTTATCCTGGTGTTGAGAAATCCAGTTATGCTAGCTGGAATACATAAGAAGCGGAGATACTGTTCCATGTATACTCCTTATCCCAGAGTGGCTAGCTACATACAGTGAGGAGAAAATGTATTTGATACCATGCTAAAGTTGCCTAAAAAGAGGAATATAAAATCGTCATTTGACAATTGATCTTAATGTCTTAATTCAAAAATTGAGTAAAAATAAAACCGCTAAGTACGCCAATTTTCTTTGTGATGGAAGAATGTTTCGTAAATAAATAAATGTTCTTCCTAAATGCTAGGGGGAAGTAAGTATTTGACCCCCAATGTAACCCTATGGGAATTCAACACATAGGGTTAACATAGGGGCGGGCAGATTTTTATTTTTTAAGGCCAGCTATTTTATGGATTCAGGATATTATGCATCCTGATAAAGTTCCCTTGGCCGTTGGAATTAAGATAGCCCCACATCATTACATACCTTTCACCATAGCTAGAGATTGGCATGGTGCTTTTTCCAGTAGGCCTATTAGCCTGTTTGATGCTCATTGAGCTCAATGCAAATCAAACAGGCTAATAGGCCTACTGGAAAAAGCACCATGCCAATCTCTAGCTATGGTGAAGGGTATGTGATGATGTGGGGCTATTTTAATTTCAAAGGCCAAGGGAAATTTATCGGGATGCATAATATCCTAGATCCATGAAATAGCTGGCCTTTAAAAATAAAAATCTGCCTGCCCCTATGTTAACCCTATGTGTTAAATTCCCATAGGGTTACATAGGGGGTCAAATACTTCCTTCCCCTAGCATTTAAGGAAAACATTTATCTATTTACGATACATTCTTCAATCACAAAGAAAATTGGTGTCCTTGGCGGTTTGATTTGTACTAATTTTTTGAGTTAAGGCATTAAGATCAATTGTCAAATGATGATTTTATATTCCTGTTTTAGCAGGGTATCAAATACATGTGCTCCTCACTGTACATAGCACTCTATTGCTGCTAACCGGGATGCTAATATTTATCATGCATAAAATATAACAAATATAATATAATAAAGGGATATTAATGACCAGGGTCTCTGTGTTCATAATATAAACAACATATTACAAATATTATCAAAACCAGAATAAGCCTGATAACTGGGACACTTAAGTCCATGTAAACTCAGTCCACTGTGGAGTTGTACCCGTGGGTGGTGGCGTACAGTACCTGGGACTCTTTAAGCTTCTTGTCATAGTCGGCCTCGAGCTTGACCAGCGGGCCGAAGATGTTCTGGTACTGGTAGGCGTCCTCGTAGCGCAGCAGCACGTGCTGCGGCTCCTCGTCCACTCCCGGCTTCTCCAGGTCCTCCAGGGTCGCCGTGGGATTGTCCTGAGAGCCCGACACATCAGAGGGATTATTCAAAGCTTACACTCTTGACCAAGTGTCTAACCAACTCCAGTATAATGTTAATAACTTAACCACCAAATAATCTGATTGCAATACAATGGACATGCTGAACTGGCGTCCTGAATAATGCTGGCTTGTTTTAAAAAGCATTTATCTTGATTATAAACAAATGCTTTTCAAACTTCAGCCCAGCAATCAACCCATCTCCAACGCCAGAGAACGCCACCACCAGAGAGGGCTGTGGTCAGCTGCGGTGAGCGGCGGTGAGCGGCGGTGAGCTGCGGTGAGCGGCGGTGAGCGGCGGTGAGCGGCGGTCTCACCTTCCAGAGCTCCTCCAGCTTGTTGATCTGCTGGGCGGCGATCTGGCGAGCGCGGAGCTGCTCGTGCTCAGAGGGGATCTTCACCAGCCAGGACAGGAAGCAGCGGTCCTGGATCAGCGGCTGCCACTGAGAGCTGTCCCAGTTGATGTCCTTCAGGCTGCTCTGGCTCGCACACGGCTGCCTGTGTGTGGAATAAAACGACACTTTGCTTTAGTCAGAACAAATCACACTACTGTCTGACTTACATCGCTGCCACTACATTCACTGTACACTCAGCCAACCAAGACAACACCCCGTGAGCGTCCATGGAACTCACCTGCACAGGAGCACGACCACCGAGTCGGCCTTGGCTGGGATGAAGCCGAGGAGGAAGACGTTGCGGCAGCCGCAATTGTAGCACTCCAGCACAGTCTCTCCCAGGGGTCCGTCCTTGTGGAGCGTCACCTCCTTGCACTTGGCTCTCACCAGGTGGTTCACAATGTGGCTGCAACACAGAATCAATAATGATTCATCTCTGAGCTGAAGCTGCCTAAATGGCTGTGGACGTAATAGACTTTGATTCCAGCATGCACTGTACCTTCCAGAAGTGTTGCCTCGTCCATTGCAGAACCACTTCTTGCTTGTGTTGCAGTACACAACACATGCTGGGTCATGGATCCCACAGTAGCTGTGGAAAGGAAATTACAGGAAGTTAAAGCATAGTGGTGTTGATAGATAGATAGATAGATAGATAGATAGATAGATAGATAGATACTTTATTGATCCCCAAGGGGAAATTCAAGAATGGTGGTAAATGATGGTAATGGCAACACAAATCCCACATTAAATTCAAAAGAAAAAAAGATCCCATTACAAAAGTATTAACCCATAGGCTACATCACAACAACATTACAGGCTACTTCAGGCCTATAGGGATTTGAGGATTTTTTGTATCACCAAATATTCGACATGAAGAAACGAAACCTGACCTGCAGGCATGCAGTGGGAGATCCTTGGTGTAATAAGCATCCTCCTCATCTTCTTCAAAGTTCAGTTCCGCTAAAAGTTGACTTGTTTTAGCAACAGAGTCATCAAGTGGTCCATTCTGTAAAACTTCGTCGGGGCCATTTACCTAAACAAACACACAGAGTTGATATCATGTTATCTAACAGAAAGTCAATAGACAGCCCATTCAGAACAAAATAAATATCTGAACACGTCTGGCTTCAGAGAGGCTTTCTCGGCATACATATTTCTGCTATCCAACGTTAGCCATCCCAGTAGGCGGCAGGCGCAATGTGGTTTCACTGGGGCTATGATACCTAGCTAGCAGCGTGCTATCTATAGCAATGCTGTCGATATGTTGGCTAGCATAGCTCACCTGCTGCGCGGCGCTAACGTTATCTTTTGATAAGCGGATATCTATCATTTTCAGTTGAGATAAAAACGCCAAATGCATTACCACTGCCTTATAAAAATGTAATTGTTTTCAAGCAAGGTACCTTACAGTTAATGGTCGCTAGTGTTAGATTAGTGTTAACATTAGCTATGAGCCAAGCGCTTGCTAGCAACTACCTTATGCTAATCTAGATTTGGAGAGCAAAGAAGGTAAACATTAGCCCGTAAGGAATATTACAAACCTGATTATCCAGCTGACTCTGAGTTTGGCCTTGAGTCTGCGTTTGACTAGGCAATGTAAAATCAGTGAATTCATATTCAGAGCCTTGAGTGTCAGCTCCGAGCAACTCAGTTTCCTCGGTATCCAGGAAGGTTAGAGTCTGAGAACTCGGCCCATACGCTTCCACACTCATCTTCACAAGTTGACAGTGGTTTGCAAGACACTGTTGTATCTATACACGGGGTTATTTAAATCCGCCACTAGCTATTTTATCTTTTTATCGCAGACGATAACTTGATCCGATCGAGAAACCCCAGCATTTATAATCTAGTAGGCAAGCTAGATTCGAACACAAACAGAATTTGGAATCACAAGAAAATAAACGGAAAGCTCGGCTCGAGGTCTTCTTTCACTCCAGTGACGAACTTCCTAGCGCCATGCTCCGGACATGCGTACATAAACCACAGCTTGTCTATGTGCATTCACTCACCTAGCACCTAGCATCTGAATACAGGGATCTAGCTAGTTGGTACAGGGTGCATTATATCCCTATTGTTCTACGTAGAATCACATAACTTACGGTCCTGCAATGGTGAGTAAGCAATAATTCGCATTTAATACACCCTATTTAGTGCAAACAGCATATACCCTGGGGAGGGCAGGATTGTGAGCTAGCCAGCTAATTTTTACTGGCTAACTTGTGGCTAGCGCACAATGCTAATGGGGGCATACGATTGTTAACCTTTTACTGACATTAGTGATAGCCATATACACATTTACACATACTGGTGGCTCATACGCTTCCAATTAGCATGTGTTAAATATAACCTAATGTGTCTTAGCCCTCTTGCTGCATGCAAGACATGGATAATGTGTCACCTACTTAGCAGTACATGCTAAGGGTTAGCTGCATACACATAAGGAGTTGATGATGCTTGTATCAAATTCTGTCATCTAAGTAAATGTGTTTTTCGTCCACAGCTACCTCTATCTTTGTTGAAGACCGCGCAGAACCACCCAATGGTACGACATACTTTTCATATCACTGATTATAGTAGTGGTGCTATGTAATGTCTACTGGAGTAAGATACTTAGCAGTGTAGCCTTTGTATGTGATTTGTTGTCTCAGATTTTTACCCAGATTATGGAATATAGGGCTTCTATACACTTTGATATAACTGCTGTTATGTGCATAAGTACAGTAGCCTACAATTATATTTCTTGAATGAAACAATTCATCAATATGATGGCGAGCTGTGTGTGGGTATGTTGCTGTTGCCTTATTCATAACCTCAGTGAAAAGCTCTCCATAGCCTTAAAGATTGTGTGTTGGTGACGTTGTCTTAATCTTGATTGTTGATTGTCCACTGTGGTAAATATCCTACCTATTGCACATTTCTTGTGTATATTTCAAATGACACGGATATGAGCCACCGAGAATGTCAGATAATTGGTGTAAGTGGAAGAGAATGAGATGCTGAAGGGCAATAGCAGTTTTAAGTGGCATACTCAGTAATCGGGAAATTACCCAAATAAAACATGATCTCACTCTATTTTGAGCTTAGATATCCAAGTTCATGTGGTAGATTGGTACCTCACCCAATATGCCAGAGCAGAGGGCCAGCAGATCCTCGCTCCCTCTGTAGATCACTGGACATTACAGTGCCCTGGGGTCCGCTTTAGTCCCGTTCTAATGGTTGTATTATCAGGCAATGCGTGGATATGAAATGATGATGTACAGCCACATCTGCTCCTCTGGACTCTGAGTCTAGCGATGACATGACATGTCCATTTCTGTATGAAGAGTTCAGATGCAAAACCCTATAAACGCCACCTCTGTCAAAAATGACGTAACGATGGTGTGTGAATGCCCTCCACACACCGTATGCGCTAATTCTTAAATATCAGCTGATGTCACAAATAATTTGCTTCAAAACCTGCTAAATACCACTCTCTTTCTGGTCGGAAATATCGATAAGCTGTAGTAGCCTGATTTAAAGAAATGCTTGTTGAAAAGAAAAGGGGTCAGACATATTTAGAGGGTTTTGAATCTGAGCTCTTCATATCCAGTCGTTGGTATCTACAGTATAGGGGCCTAGTGAGGTGAGTCAGCTCACAGTGATGTGACTCTGTGTTGCCTTTTGTTTCTAGTTGGTGGAGCTGAAGAATGGAGAAACCTACAACGGCCACTTGGTCAGCTGTGACAACTGGATGAACATCAACCTAAGAGAAGTCATCTGCACCTCCAGGGTAAGTGTGTGGCTCTGATATAGCTTTACTTTATATGGCAGCTTTGTTTTTTAATTGGACACATCATGTGAAGAAGGTTCCTC
>NC_085008.1:2474968-2497869 GCF_963854185.1 Sardina pilchardus
ATCCCCCTCTCCGCACCCCCACCCCCCTCTCCGCACCCACCCCCCTCTCCGCACCCACCCCCCTCTCCTCATCCACCCCCCTCTCCGCACCCTCACCCCCCTCCTCCCCCTCCTCCCCATCCTCCCCATCCTCCCCCCACCCCACATACATTTACACAGTTTGTAAACAGTACAAAATCTACGGCGCCTCTAAAGGGACATATGCTATTTTGTTCAAGTTCCCGTGTGTGTGTGTGTACCAGAAGCTTTTGCATCCACATACACACCAGAACTTTCTCATGCTCACCAGAAACTCAAAACTCCTAGGCGGACCTGGGCTAATTTTTTGTTTTTGTTTGTACGCTTCTTGTGAGCATGAGAAACGATCTGGTACGCACCAGAAGCTTCAACTTAAGGGGGAGAAGAACATTGCACATGGTCCTCTAGGGGATCCGTAGAAATCTGAGCCAACTTTTAGTTTCAGTTTGCTGTGTTGCTTTGTAGCACTCCGACGCCACTGCTACACCTGGACTGACCCCTTCGTTTTGCCCATTTCTGTTTCACACTTTTGAAAAATATTCATGATTCATTTCTTCGTTCGTTCGCTCACTGGATTGATTAATTCCTGATTTTAAATTCATCAAGTAGCACACGAGGCCCTTGCAGCCGTTTCTTTGCCTGTTTTATTTGTGACTGTATGCTGATCGTTGTATTTCCACACAATTACCAGAGACATTGTAAAGACGTTACAGGATGTTTAAAGGTCTTTTTTTTGTTTGTTAGGTTTTGAATATCATTGGATGACTGTCATACGTTTTCAAGGGTTTTGCTTTAGATATGGAGAACAGCCTGATGTTTTAATTTATTTACAAGGGCACTGTAAATAAATATTTTTGTTAACCTTTTCAGTTGTGTGGAATTTGCCCATCATTATTATCAAATGATAGAATGCATGTCCCACTGTTCTCTCAGCTCTTACACCGTCACCTGGTTCTCCCCTGTGTGTTGTGTCTTGGTCTAAATATCTGACCAATAATTGATATATCAGCAAACAAAGGAAAGTTCTCCGTGCTTCTGCAGTGTGCCACAATCTGGTGCAACCAGGCCAGGACAGATAGTGTGTGTGTGTGTGTGTGTGTGTGTGTGTGTGTGTGTGTGTGTGTGTGTGTGTGTGTGTGTGTGTGTGTGTGTGTGTGTGTGTGTGTGTGTGTGTGTGTGTGTGTGTGTGTGTGTGTGTGTGTGTGTGTGTGTGTGTGTGTGTGTGTGTGTGTGTGTGTGTGTGTGTGTGTGTGTGTGTGTGTGTGTGTGTGTGTGTGTGTGTGTGTGTGTGCGCGCGCGCAACACCAGGCCAGGACAGATGGTGTATAAAAGGTGCAAAACGTTGACTAACGTTTCAACGTTACAAACGTCGAAACATTAGTCAATGTTTTGCACCTTTTAAATAAATACTAAAGAAGACATCTGCGTTGCACCGGCATTCCTCTTCCTTTCATACAATAATTGATATGCTTTGACACTAGGTTTTGTTGGGGCCATGCTTACATCATATCCTTCACAACTGTTGAACATTAATTATCCATCCTATATTACAGTAATATACCGTAGCTTACTTTTCAGTGCAGATTAGCTAATGGCATCTCCAATTTCAGCAGAACATTTTCAGGACAGGCAGGCATGGACAGACAAGGGTGGTGGGCTGTGGGGGTCCAAAGTGCCCTTTAGGAAGGCCCACCCATGGCCCTTTAGCAAATTGATTTACATTTAATAATTTATGAAATAATTTATGCTAAAATAAAAAAATATCTGACTGTCGTCGGTCAGTTTATGTCACATCGATGTGAACTTTTATTTGCATGACGCACACTGACCATGGATGTGTTGAAAGAACCGTGGTAAAGTTAGCCTTCATTTAAATATTTCGCTTGATGTTCAAGAGAGGTCTAGCTATGTTTTGAACTTTAGGCGAATGTCTATTTCCAGGTTAACTTATCCATGATGTTGGAGGAGATGATGAGTAGGGAAGCCTAATGGTTACTCTGTTACAGCCTATATTTCAAATATTCTTACTCAAGCCTGCCATTAAATAAATAATTATCTTCCACCAGAGGTACATGGCTTTCAGGTATTTATATGCCATACAGTGATGATTGTACAGACTAGGCCTGGGGCCTGTACTACGAAGGGAGCTCAACCTACCCAGATGTAACCCAGGGTTACTTTGCTAAACCGGGGTTGACAAAACCTGGTTATCTTCATTGGTGCTAATCGGTACTACGACGCTGAGTAAGAAGTTGATTTGTTGAACTGGGGTTAACCTCATCGGAGTTGGTGCGCGTTCACATAAAATGGGCGGGTTGCAGCGCATATCACCACTTTTAATGATGACGCGATCACGCTATTTTACGCATAAGGAATGAGCAATGATTATAAAAAAGTTGCGAGGAATTAAAACCCACTTTACGATACATCAAATACGTCGGCAGCAAACAAAGCAAGACAAGGCTGTTGGCAACGTAGCCTATTGCAGATCGGATATATGAAAGTAAAGTTTTATTTCATGTTCCTTAAATAGCCTATGTGTTACGGAGGATTAATAGCTTGCGGAATGTCTGAAATGAGTTGAAATAAATACATTTTGAGTTCATAAGAGTCCTACAGATGCAACACAATTCATGCCATGTATATTAATAAATATTAATAAAGGTTAATTGAATGTTTAGCCCCATTGACTGATTTAGTGTATGCCTATCCTGTGAACATTTTAGATGCAACGGCAGTGCCGCTGGCAGCAGGTGAAAATGAAACTCAAGAACATTCAGAAGGTTTATAGGCCTAGTTATAGCTTGCATTAATATTTCTTAATTATGAAAATATGTTATATTGCCAATGATTATAGCCTCCACTTTGCCTCGATCAGCTGACAAATGCAACGAATTCCCTCGGCTGAGAATGTATAGGCTATCTTTCATAGAGAATATTATATGGAGAAAGATTCTGGCGGTCTTAAAAAACTCTCGCCTTGCGAAGAGAGGCGCTTACAATTTGCGCTCCAATAATGTATCTTCCAAGTAGCCTACGTCGACATTGTGGGGTGTGGTTAACCGCAAACCTCGGGTTAACCAAGATCATAACCTGCTCGGAGCAGGTTTGAGATGCAGCGTAAATTGCCATGGCAGCATACCTAGGTTAAAACCTATCCACCTTTCGTAGTACGGCTTAACCGGGAAGTTACGCCACACGTGATCAATTTACTCTCGAAGTTACCCAGCTAAGCCAGTAACCCCGCTTCGTAGTACAGGCCCCAGATCTGCAGTCTGAAGTAAACAAGTAGTGCAAAAGAAGTATTGGTTTGGTCAACAGTGGGTGATCAGATAACACATCAGTATACCCAGAAACTGAGTAATGTACTATGAGATATTTTGCAATGTGAAAATAGACAGCAAGTTGAGGAATAACTAATGTCATACAGCATTACCAATAATGGACACTATGAAGACATCCATTAACAAAACCTGGTGGTTTAGGCCTATTGGACTTTCTTAACCTCCCACTTACTGTACGTACAGATGATTATAGGTCTACTTTAAGACAGATATAGTGCTCAGCATAAGTGAATACACCCATGCTAAAGTTGACTTAAAGAGCAACTAATAGGATAACTGAAAAAAACAAAAAAAAACTATCTCTAGGTATGGGGAAGGGTGTGATGATGTGGGGCTATTTCAATTTCAAAGGCCAAGGGAACTTCGCGCATTATCCTGAATCCATGAAATAACTGGCCTTTAAAATAAAAATCTGCCTGCCTCTGTGGGTGTACTCATATACCCCCGTATTTTAAGGAAGAACAATTATTTATTTACGATTCATTATTCAATCACAAAGAAAATTGGTGTCCTTAAGGGTTAGTTTTTTAAAATTGATGATTTTGTAATCTTCTTTTAAGTCAACTTTACCATGCGTGTATTCGTCGAGAACTGTACTGTAGATGCAGTTGTTCAAGAATGCTCTATGGGGGCCATAGTCTGTTTATCTCTGATGGTCTGCTTTGATCAATCGTAGAAGAGTTGCAGTATGGACATTAAGTGATTTCAAAAGATGAAAATACTTGTTGCAGTATAGACATTAAGTGATTTCAAAAGATGAAAATACTTTGTTCACACGTATAGGGGCATTTTGGGTGTTGGGAGGCCTCACAATCACAGCTGTGTATTTGTGTTTAACTCACATTTGTCTGTCTCTTGGTACCATAGGACCAGCGCTGGATCCTGCTCTCGGTGAGAAGTATTCGGTATTGTACCCGCTGTGGGGCCCATGCCAGTCATGCCCAATTATTCAAATTGCTCTAAAGGACAAAGTTATCATGTCAGTTTTGGAGTTGCACAAAGTGAGTCAACTCTGCAGTGGGTGACATTCTGTAACATTTCACCCTTTAAAGTTGGATTCGTGGTCAAAACAAATAGTCTTCAGCAATATGTGCAGACCCACACGCTACTATGTCGGGTTACTTTTTAGATAGTTGTATATATTCACTGGCAGGAAAAATCTACAAAACGGAGGATTTCAACAAGGGTTGTATGTAATAGCCTACCATTGTAATAAACAATATTACACAACACAGATATGTTTTTGTATGCTATTTATATGTTTCTTTCATGGATTGTATGTCATATAATTGTAAATATGGCTGTGAACAGCAATGAGGGGGCCAAGCAGTCAGGCTGTTACATCAGACATGGCCATAAGCTGTCAGAGCCAATTTCTTGTCTAAGATTGCCTGAGATGTATGGCCATTTCTTGTCTTTGTAAAGACGTTAAAGGATGTTTAAAGATTTTGTTTTGTTTGTTAGGTTTTGAATATCATTGAATGACTGTCATACGTTTTCAAGGCTTTTGCTTTATATATGGAGAACAGCCTTTAATTTATATACAAAGGGACTGTAGCCTAAATAAATATTTTTGGTAACCTTTCCAGTTGTGTGGAATTTGCCCATCATTTATTTCTGCAGTGAGTCACCTAAGTTCCCAGTGCATGCATTGTGTGGTGTGTGTCTCTTTTAGTCAGAGCAGAAGCATTCGCGCCGTCAGAGCTGCATCTGATAGGTGCATGATGTCGCCCTGACGACCAATCTGCTCTCCCTGCTGTCACCTCCGTCTATGTGTTTCTGTTGCCATGGCGAAGTTGGAGCCCTGGTGCGCGGCGAGGCTGCTGAAGTAGCGAGTCTGAAGACGCGGCGCTGCTCTCCCCGGGGATATCTGAGTGTGTTTAATGGGCAGACGCTGTGCGTTTGAGTTGCACAAATAATGCTTTTCAAGTGATGGATTAGTGCATTTGCAGCCGCACCTCCTCCCCCTGCTCCCTTATGAGTTCTGCACCTCCTCCCCCTGCTCCCTTATGAGTTCTGCACCTCCTCCCCTGCTCCCTTATGAGTTCTGCACCTCCTCCCCCTGCTCCCTTATGACAGCTGCACCTCCTCCCCCTGCTCCCTTATGAGTTCTGCACCTCCTCCCTTATGAGTTCTGCACCTCCTCCCCCTGCTCCCTAATGAGTTCTGCACCTCCTCCCCTGCTCCCTTATGAGTTCTGCACCTCCTCCCTTATGAGTTCTGCACCTCCTCCCCCTGCTCCCTAATGAGTTCTGCACCTCCTCCCCTGCTCCCTTATGAGTTCTGCTATATCTGCAGCCGTACCTCCTCCCCCTGCTCCCTTATGAGTTATGCACCTCCTCCCCCTGCTCCCTTATGAGTTCTGCACCTCCTCCCTTATGAGTTCTGCACCTCCTCCCCCTGCTCCCTAATGAGTTCTGCACCTCCTCCCCTGCTCCCTTATGAGTTCTGCACCTCCTCCCTTATGAGTTCTGCACCTCCTCCCCCTGCTCCCTAATGAGTTCTGCACCTCCTCCCCTGCTCCCTTATGAGTTCTGCTATATCTGCAGCCGTACCTCCTCCCCCTGCTCCCTTATGAGTTATGCACCTCCTCCCCCTGCTCCCTTATGAGTTCTGCACCTCCTCCCCCTGCTCCCTAATGAGTTCTGCACCTCCTCCCCCTGCTCCCTAATGAGTTCTGCACCTCCTCCCCTGCTCCCTTATGAGTTCTGCACCTCCTCCCCCTGCTCCCTTATGAGTTCTGCACCTCCTCCCCCTGCTCCCTTATGAGTTCTGCTATATCTGCAGTCGCACCTCCTCCCCTGCTCCCTTATGAGTTCTGCACCTCCTCCCCCTGCTCCCTAATGAGTTCTGCACCTCCTCCCCCTGCTCCCTTATGAGTTCTGCTATATCTGCAGTCGCACCTCCTCCCCTGCTCCCTTATGAGTTCTGCACCTCCTCCCCCTGCTCCCTTATGAGTTCTGCACCTCCTCCCCTGCTCCCTTATGAGTTCTGCTATATCTGCATGCACAGTGCAGTAGGCTACTGTGTGCAGGGCTGCTTTGGCTTGATGGGTGTTATGGGTGAATAATGTCTCCTGTAGTAAATCTGAACATATGAAATGCTTAAGAGCTGTAATATAGAGCAGTGTGAGGGCAGGCAGGCTGCAGGGAGGGCTGTGGAGTGCTGTGCTGTGTTTGGTGATGGAGCCGTATGGGAGTGAATGGAGATCTCTATATGGCAGGGAGTGAATGGAGATCTCTATATGGCAGGGAGTTAATGGAGATCTCTATATGGCAGGGAGGGAATGGAGATCTCTATATGGCAGGGAGTTAATGGAGATCTCTATATGGCAGGGAGTGAATGGAGATCTCTATATGGCAGGGAGTTAATGGAGATCTCTATATGGCAGGGAGTTAATGGAGATCTCTATATGGGAGGGAGTTAATGGAGATCTCTGAGGGCACTGCCTTCCTGATGTCCTCTGTGTGGCCATAGGGGGGGTAAGTGTGTGTGTGTGTGTGTGTGTGTGTGTGTGTGTGTGTGAGTGCCTTTGAGTGCTGCCCCCTAATTAACAGCACCAGGATTTAAATCAGCTCTAGTGATATGAAACAGGACACCACACCAGCGTATGGCAAGTGTCTGCATTAAAGAGGGACAGGGAGGAGGCGGTTACAGTCATCACTCACATCTGTCCCTGAAGACAGGATGGCCAGTCAGCCGACGCTCACACAGCTTTTGGTGAGAAATCAAGTACAAATGCATCCTAAATACAGTAGGCTATATCAATAGGGGTGAATATACTGTAGGTGCCTTTGGCCATCTTCCTCCATTAACCATGAAAGAGCATATATATATATATATATATATATATATATATATATATATATACACACATATATACAGTATATACAAAACAGACCCTCCTCTGTCCAGTTCTTGCTCTACAGTAGATCAGATTTGTCTTCTCATATTGCCAGTGGATGACTCTTTCCAATTCCACCCCATGATGCACTGCACTGATGACCAGCACAGGTAGAGGTATTTGCAGTCTTGCGTACTCTGCCCTCTAGTGGCTGGTACTTGGCCATTACATTCTCTGCAGGAGAGTTCAAGAGTACAGGATCTCAGTGACCAATATCCACACATACCTACATGGAGAAGTTGAGGTTTGTGTTGCAAAACCATCACTCTTGCATCCTGCACTTTCATCCACAATCTACATTCAGAAGCTGACAGCTTAGCCATGCCCTATGGCAGCCGTCCCCCCCCCCCCCCCCCCCCCCCCCGCCACACACACACACACACACACACACACACACACACACACACACACACCACTGACAAATCTGGGTACCTTAACTCAGAGTAAGGTGGGGTGGAGGAACTCTATCTATCTCTATCTAAAGACTCTATCTAGCTTTATTCTCCTGACAAAACAATGCCATTGGGCTCTTTCTTGTTGTAGGAGGTTTACTTTACCCAGGTTTGTCATTAAACCACACACTTGGAATACCCCCAGGTGTAATTGGCTAGGCTTCTAAACATGAGCATTCTAAGCAAGAGACTAAATCGTCGTAACAACACAGTTTATTTCATTTATTCATTTATCATTTGAATTATTTCCACAACAGTTTGATATTTTTTTTTCACAATTTAACATTTTGACACCATTTCCCCTATTGTAATAACAGTACATGAACTACTGCATAACATGTTCTTTTTTTTTTATTTCAGTAAATATTGTCTTTTTTTCCTCACATTAGAAAACAAAGTTTAAAAAAGGATGTAAACCAGGTCAAAAGAAATGCTGAGCGTGTTATCTCATTTGACTCACATTTTGAAAGAATTTGAATGATTGAGTTAGTGGGCATAGCTGGGGCCTACAGGACACAGAAAACCAAAACTGGACCACTGACTGACCTCTGACCCCACAGCAGATGGGAGGCAGGAGAGGAGCCTGTCAGGGAGAGCTAAACACACAGAGCATGGCCTCTCTGGTACAAGCTCTCTCCCTCAGTCGGCCAACATTTACGCAGTTGTGGCGAAGCATTTCTAACCACGGGGAGTGTGAGTGAAGCCGAGACCTCCGTCGTTTAAACACATGAGATTAAAGCACACAGCACCATTAAATGAGTATCACTGAGACCCTGCAGAGTGGGTAGTTTACAATACATATGGGGAGTACAGCTGTTAGAGACAGTTAAGAGCTTTTCACTTCACTGGTGGCCAAACGGTTTGATGTTGTGCAGTCATTGTTACAACGGAAGGTGACTCAGCCTGTTCGGATATGATCATGAAAGAAATAGAGATGGACAAAGATGTACTCCACACGGTGACATACGGATCTATCTGAGTTTGACTGCCTGTAATCTCATGAACACTGAAAAAGATGCTTCTTTGTACAGAATATTGCTTTGTAATAAAGTGACACATTCATTCACAAGCAGGCACACACAAAAAGCTGAACATTTTGACATTTTTTTCATTTTTCATTTTTGCAAGCTTGTCAATACAACACAATCCACTCTGAACTCAAACCACGTGAATCTATTTACATGAAGAAGAGGGTCAGGGAGGGGCGCAGCAACAAAACACAGCGGATGAGCAGGAACACTTCGACACATCTGCACACAGCTTCAGCTAGAATCCAACACAGCCTCTGCTGCAAACCCTTCTTCTGAGACGAGTAAACGGGGCAGTTATATAATTTAGCCAATCTCCCCATAATCATATTCATAGAACAGAGAAATTCCTTTGAATAATATTCACCGTTGTTGTCTGTACAAGCCGTTCTGAAGTCAATACATCACTCACGCCCGCCCCTATTCAAGTCCCTGTCATGAGCACTGGATCATGGACACAATCCCAGTGACATAAAGAATGATGTGATCATTGGGGACACAGCGAGCAGCTATGCTAACTCTGTGTAGCAAATGAATGGATGCAGATGCGTCTTCTCTAACATTTACATTATGGAGCACCACTGCTGCCTATTTATACACTGAGTTGATGTTGGCCACACCGATGACAAAAAGGGATCACATGACACAAAAGACTGCTGTCAGCATTGATTGTACCTCTCTTCCCTGCCTTGCCACCGTGCCCTCCAGACACCCACTTTTGCATAAAAGATCAAATCAGAGCTATTCTCCCTCACACCATGGTCGTAGTTACATCACAGAAATGTTTATTTAAACACAACATTTAATGTATTGCATCTCAAAGGTGACACAAATCAATGATATTAGCAAATAAAAGTCGCAATGCAAATAAAGTAACCTGTTAACATGCCAATAATTCTCTCGTTCTAAACGTACAGGAATCAGGTCCGTCATCTTACTCGCGTCGCTGCAGGATATCACAACAATCACCACAATGGAGAGAGCACACAAGCCCTCAGGTCAATCAGGAGGCCACACACAACACGTTAGTAATGGACAGTGCAGGCCACACACAACACGTTAGTAATGGACAGGGCAGGCCACACACACAACATGTCAGTAATGGACCGGGCAGGCCACACACAACATGTCATTAATGGCGAGCACAGAGAGAGATGAGCCTGATTGGAAACAGCTAAAATCGTTAAAAATCGTTTTTTTTTTTTTTAAATACAGATCTTAGATTTAGTAGGGTTTTTACACTGCAGAAAAAGCTTGATATCTCCCCATGCAAATATGCATCGCTAGGTGCATCTATTAGTCAATATGTTCCAGCTAATCTTTGAAAGCCTATCTGAGAAAGCTGCACATATTGCACTATGTACGATTTTTGGTAAGTCATTAAGGTGGCAAAAACAGCTTGCAAAAACCAGTCATGGTCTTACGGACAGTTACTTATCTGTTGTTCTGAAAGTTCATTTTAGACGGATCTCATCTATAACATACACAATGTATATACACACCTTGAAATAAATATATAAAGATATATGTGTTCTCTAATTTACGTATCTATTTGTTCATATTTTCTATGCCACAAGTTTAGCTGAAATAAAGAAACACGCACACGTACACACACACACACACACACACACACACCCACACACACACACAAACCACACAGAAAAATACAAAAATATAGTTTAAAGAAAACTAAAACCAACTGAAGGTGCTTGAAAGGCAGTAAGAATGAAGGTCGATAAAAATGTGCATTCCACTGACTCTGTTGGTCTAAATTTCAGCATATTTCTCCATATTTACTAACCCCCTAAAAACCAAACCAATCAGACATATGGCTTTCTTTGTCTTCCACAAAGGCCAAGGAATGCTGACGCAAGACGAGCGAATGCAGTGACTACGCCATTTCTCTGAGCAAATAAAAAAAACAGGGTGGATGGGAGACAGACTGGGACGAAGAGCACATCATAAAGAAACCGTTTCTTTCTTCCGGCGCTATCGCTCCGCGCGCGCTAGCCAAGGGAGAAAGGTGAGGGGGAGCCTGGCAGAGATGGTGGATGTGATCGTGTGTGTGCAGAGGTGCCTATACATGGCTGTATGCATGAGTGCCTGTGTACACTGGGAGTGTTTGTTGTTGTTGTTGTTGTTGTTGTTGTTGTTGTTGTTTTTAGCATGCACAGTCCTGATGTGGGGCCGCTGGCTGCTCGGTGAGCTGGGGACCCTGTTTGGCCCCCGTCACGGCGGGGTCCCCGGCGTCCAGACTCTCGGACATCTTCTCGCAGATGATGTCCACCAGCCGCTCAAAGGTCTGCTTCACGTTGATGTTGTCTTTGGCACTGGCCTCGAAGAACTCAAACCCTGCAACGAGCACAGACGGTGAAACCCAAACTATACCCTGCTAGTCATTAGCTTTAGCACGTGAGAAACCTCCACTATCACAGTAACACATTTCTAGTTAGCACTTTTTATCCAAAGCACGATAATTCCATACACAAACTCTGTGCTGGCATCCAATGACCATGTTAGGTATCACATATCGAATGTTTGTGTTGTGTTCCTGATGCAGGGCTGCAACTAACGATAATTTTCATAGTCGATTAATCTATCAATTATGTTTCTCGATAAATCAAAAGAAAGGAGAAGCAAATGTTGAGCGTTAGCCAAAGTCTTTGTTTTCTCCACATCTAACATAATCAGTTCAATATCATGAAGGAGTAAGTAAAGCTAAAAATATTCAAGCTTAAGAAGCTGATTAACTGATTACCAAAATAGTTACCGATTAATTTGATGGTTGCCAACTAATCGACTAACTGCTTATGTTGCGATGTTGCGTAGCGCGGGCATGATTGATTGCGATGTTGCGTAGAGCGGGCATGATTGATTGCGATGTTGCGTAGAGCGAGCCTTAACTGCCTTCACTCACCCAGGTGTTCGGAGAGTTGCCGCCCCCTGTCGGCGGCCACCACCCTCTCGTCATCCATGTCGCACTTGTTCCCCACCAGCAGCACCTGTGCGTTGTCCCAGGAGTACGTCTTGATCTGCGTCGACCTGCGGGGCCACACAATGGACAGCTCTGTAGTCACGCACGCGCAGCACGCGCAGCACGCGCAGGTTCATTCTCTTTAGCGCCGGGAATTCGTTTTTAAAACGTGTTTAAGCAAACAGGTACAAGAAGAGTAGCTGTGTGCACATCCCACCTTGCAGGTGCAGGACAAGTAGGGTCGAAACGTTGCTTGTTTTTAACAATAAACGGGAGCAATTATCAGTATTGCGGACATTATAATCCTTATAAGCAAACAGGTACACACCAGTCCTGCACAGCGTTGAATGACTCCTCGTTGGTGATGTCGTACATCAGGATAAAGCCCATAGCTCCTCGGTAGTAGGCCGTGGTGATGGTTCTGTATCGCTCCTGTCCAGCTGTGTCCTGCAACAGCAAAACACAAACCAGTTGGCATACTCACAGAATATGGTACGGACACTGCTACTTGCTCTAGAATATGGAGCGGACACCAGAATATGGCTGTGACAGAGCTCCTTCCTAGTGTTCAGTTCCGTTGTTTCTTCAGCTACAAGAATCGTGATGTGGAAGTGGGCATGAGGTGGTGTGAATGGGGAGTGTAAGATGGAGGAGGTGGTGAGACTAAGTTGGAGGAGGTGGTGTGAGGTGGAGGAGATGATGTGAATAAGGTGGAGGATATGGGGAGTGTAAGGTGGAGGTGGCGTAAGGTGGAGGAGATGGTGTATATGGGGAGTGTAAGGTGGAGGTGGAGTGAGGTGGAGGAGATGGTGTATATGGGGAGTGTAAGAAAGCCAGATCATGGGCTTCTGTACTTTTAATAGGAAAAATAAAAGCCCCATCATAAAAGGACATAACCCACGCAATATGAGCTTCTTTAGTTTTAAAAGGACATAACCCACACAATATGGGCTTCTGTAGTTTTAAAAGGACATAACCCACACAATATGGGCTTCTGTCTTAAAAGGACATAACCCACACAATATGGGCTTCTGTAGTTTTAAAAGGACATAACCCACACAATATGATTAAAGATGCAGGCTGGCAGCAGATGATGTTTTGTGAGGGGGGGGGGGGGGGGGGGGGGGCTAATAGAGGGAAGAGTGGTAATTTTGATATCTCAAGGGGCAAGTGACATATGTTTCAGCATATGTTGGGGTCAATTTAAGCCGTGTGTCCGCACGCTTCTGCTTCTAAAGCCATGAGTGAACCCTCTCTTTATACACTGGCCCTGAAATGCCAGGCAGTGTGTGTGTGTGTGTGTGTGTGTGTGTGTGCCTGTCTGCCCGCTATCCTCTAGCTTTCAAAACTCCTGCATTCCCTTGCCTGCATGCTGTGACTGAATGACAGGCTAGCTTTCAGCGACACGATACTGGAAGCTTCTGACACTCAACACCCAGCGTGTCACACAATCCTCCTTGTTAACCCTTTCTTTGCCTCATGGCAGAAACACAGCCACTGGAAAACAAGACTTGGCATCTAAACATCTCTGTCACACCGCGCCCCTTGAGCTTGGAGTAACCAAGTACCCTAGCACACAGTAACAACAGGGGAGTATGGTAAACATGCCCTCGCCCATATACAGGGCAGTACAAACACACACGCAAACATCTGCTGAACAACCAAAATGGCCTCTTCATCATTGTGAGCGAGCATACTCAGAGCTGTACTGTAAGTCCTGTTCACCATTGTGAGTGAGCATACTCAGACCTGTAAGTCCTTTACATCATTGTGAGTGAGCACTCAGACCTGTGAGTCCTTTTCATCACTGTGAGTGAGCATACTCAGAGCTGTAAGTCCTCTTCATCATTGTGAGTGAGCATACTCAGAGCTGTAAGTCCTGTTCACCATTGTGAGTGAGCATACTCAGACCTGTAAGTCCTTTACATTATTGTGAGTGAGCATACTCAGACCTGTGAGTCCTCTTCATCATTGCGAGTGAGCATACTCAGACCTGTAAGTCCTGTTCACCATTGTGAGTGAGCATACTCAGAGCTGTAAGTCCTGTTCACCACTGTGAGTGAGCATACTCAGAGCTGTGAGTCCTTTGAAAAGCATTTGAGCTAAACTGATGCTCTGCCTCCTCCACAGCACAGTAGCCTCGGAGGGCTTTCTGCGCCACTGCATAGCTGCGCTGCGCTGCGCTGCGTTACGCTGGCCTGTGACGGGGAGTGGGGGGATGGGCGCGGCACAGCGCGGCGAGAAGAGGCACGCGTGCGTGCGTGTGTGTGTGTGTGAGTGTGTGTGAGTGTGTGTGTGCGAGGGGGGAAGGGAGCTCTTTCGTCACACACATCTCTCTCGCTTGCACAATTGGCTGCTGGAGGGCCAAGGGGGCGCGGGGAGGCTGGGAACAGAGTGAGATATCCACTCTCCTGCTTATCTGCCCCGCCACACAACGTGACTGCACCTCACTGGGGCAGATTTAGAATGACTGCACCTCACTTGGGCAGATCCAGAATGACTTAGACCTCACTGGGGCAGATTCAGAATAACTGCATCTCACTGGGGCAGATTCAGAATGATGGCATTTCACTGGGGCAGATTCAAAATGACTTAGACCTCACTGGGGCAGATTTAGAATAACTGCATCTCACAGGGGCACGTTCAGAATGACTGGTCCTCACTGGGGCAGATTCAGTGTGACTGGACCTCACTGGGGCAGATTCAGTGTGACTGGACCTCACTGGGGCAGATTCAGTGTGACTGGACCTCACTGGGGCAGATTCAGTGTGACTGGACCTCACTGGGGCAGATGTAGTGTGACTGGACCTCACTGGGGCAGATTCAGTGTGACTGGACCTCACTGGGGCACGTTCAGCTGAGGCTTGTCCTGCACTGCTCTGGTTTTAGCCCTCAGTGTCAGCATGCGGCTGCTCTAAGTGCTCCACCTAACCCAGCTCACTCTTTAAAAATTAATCAGACAAAACGATTGGAGCAATACTCAATCAATGTCTTTTGTGCATAAATTAAAACGACAGGTCTGTGGATTTATGCAGCACCATTTTAAATCTCCTTATTACAGTGCATATGTATAAGTAATTAATAATACTATATATGTACCTATCAAGTAACGTCACATGGCTCTCTATTATTCGAATAAAGTCATAACACTAAAGGGCTTCACACACAGGCAGACATGTGTGGTACACTCTGCCTTGGACATTTGATTACATAGTTCTCAATACAACCCCCCACATCACAGCCGAATCCTATTGCCGCCGCCTTGTAGATTACGATCCAGTGCTATTTTTGTCGGCGGCGCTCAATAACATCCATTGTTTATCGAATACATGTCAGCTGAAAATGCCGCCGCTGCTGTACGTGAGCAGGTGTCTACAGAACGCGCTTCTGACGGCGGCTAGGCACACGCACGGTTAAGCCATCATGTGGAGTCGTATAGGACAGGCGCGGTTAAGCCATCATGTGGAGTCGTATATGACATGCGCAGGTGCGGTTAAGCCATCATGTGGAGTCGTATACGACTTGCGCAGGCGCGGTTAAGCCATCATGTGGAGTCGTATACGACTTGCGCAGGCGCGGTTAAACCATCATGTGGAGTCGTATACGACATGCGCAGGTGCGGTTAAGCCATCATGTGGAGTCGTATAGGACATGCGGAGGTGCGCTGGCCATCTGGCTCACAGGGGCAGATCTTTATGGGCCGCCGCTCCTGTGAGCCATTCAACCATCAGAACAAAATGTCGTTCTGCTGTTTACGCTTTTACAAGCGCTGCGGGCCTCGTTTACGGGCCTCTGGTCTGTCTGCTGCAGACACACGAAGGGTCCAGTTTCTTTCGCAGAACACCCCTGCTGTAGAGCGTGCCAATGAATCACCTGTCGAGTTCAGATCACCTGGGGGGCCTTTTGAAAGGCCTTTAATGCACTTAATGTGATGTGGATGTTTTGGACAGCCAAGGCGGTCTTACCCAGATCTGCAGCTTGATTCTCTTGTCGTTCCTGTAGATGGTCTTCACCTTGAAGTCGATCCCCACGGTGCTGACGAAGGCTGGGGTGAATGAGTCGTCGGCATAGCGAAACAGGAAGCTGGTCTTTCCCACGCTGCTGTTGCCGATGATCAGGATCTTGAACATATAGTCAAAGTTCTGGTCGGCAGACTCCTTCTGTCCATAGCGAGCATCTGTTGCTGAGGCCATCTGTGGAGAGAGATTCAACAGAGTGATCAGATGCTGTGAGAGATTCAACAGACTGATGAGATGCTGTGAGAGATTCAACACACTGATCAGATGCTGTGAGAGATTCAACACACTGATCAGGTGCTGTGAGAGATTCAACAGAGTGATCAGATGCTGTGAACGATTCAACAGACTGGTCAGATGCAGAGAGATTCAACAGACTGGTCAGATGCTGTGAGAGATTGTGAGAGCAAGCTGAGGAGTGAGCTGGTAATTCTAGAGGCAGGGGCCAGCGACGGTGTGTACGGGGTTAAAACACAGCGACCCGAGGCTGCCTAAAGGTCACGGAGTCAACGGCCAACGATCCTGTGTACGGGGTTAAAACACAGCGAAAGTCATATGTCTTCAAAGTCATATTTTTTGTTTACAGATATATATTTTTTTGCACAATAATTAAACAAATGTCATTCCATACTACCCAGGTGTTGGGTCAGCAGCTACAGTACTACCCAGGTGTTGGGTCAGCAGCTACAGCGGTGGTGAGGACGAGGTCAGCATGCAGCTCGCTAGAGCAGCAACATGACGGAGAGGAGCGCGAGCATGCAAAGGTCTCGTCTGTGCTTGGGTGTGGACACTGATGGCCGACTGAATCAGACTCGGGCTAAAATAGAACGCAGTCATTAATCCCTGCGGTGAAACTGGGGAAGCGCAAGCACAGCTGAGCTGCGTGATCAATATCTCTTCAGCCTCCTCAGTCCAGCTTTATTTCAGTCCAGCTTTATTTCAGTCCAACATGAAGGATCTCCAGCACCACTGCTATCAAACTAAACGCTAACGTATCAGTGGCGTAAATAGGTTAGAATGTCTCTCCCAAAACTGACATTATTAGCAACACACAATCTTCACAGACGTATCACAGAGTCACACTGTCAAGACACCTTTTTACACAGAGAAGCATCACTGGGCCTCATTCATGTATCTATACACCCTGTACACAACGGCACTGGAAAACATACTCCATCACCCCGGCAAGCCCCCACAGCCCTGGCAGTCAGTAACTGATGTTGTCTGTTCTCCTTACTACCGGTATATGTACAAGGGGACTTGTCAATAATGTTGTACTTCTCAACAACAATATCTCCCTCAGTCAGCATTGTTTCATTCTTATTCAGTCTGGAAAAACATAATCAATCTGATTTGTGTTACATTTAAATCTATAGATTCTCCTACAACAGCTTATTAATAGTCCGAGCCAAGCATAGCTCCTGTTTAGTGTCATCCATACCCCACCGAAGCACAGCGAGCAGGTATCGTTAACAACTCTAGTGACGCTGGTTATCTACTAGTTTCCCACCACAAATCAATCCACGTTGTGTGTAACACGTGTGTGCCAATGTCTCTCTTGTCTTGGGGAGTAAGTACACATGGCCCTGGACACCGAACACCACACCACGGCCTTGCTGAGGTAAGTAATGAAGTCATTCTATTAGGCTGGTGACCTGGCAGCCAGCACTCATGTCTTTTCCATATTAAATCAATACTTACGACCCACCGGCACCTGTTCTGGCTCACCTGCCTATGGCGCCAGGTAGGGAGACGCTGGCAGCCCTGACACGGCTAATTGAGCCACACAGATTTGGACACTTACTGACATTCACTCTCTTACTCCCACCCTTAGCAATTAAAGACTTCCATCTTAAGATTAGCAAGTGCCATCTGGGTATTTAGCCCACTGCATTTCTCTGACAGCTGAGTTGCAAGAAACCTGACAGAAATATTACAATGAATAGTAATTGATTGATTGATGCAATTAATTCGTTTTTTGAAATAATGTTGCCCATAAATGTCAAAAACTTTCCCCCCATTAATTACTCAAAATAATTGAGATTGTTCTACCTCTTACGCAACACACCAGTGGCAACACCAACTGAGATGTCAGCACTTCACTTGGCGGGTGATTTTATTCATCAAGGCTGACAGGTAAGACACTCAGGAGAACTCAGGCAGCTAGTTAGACGGTGATGAGGTTGAGGCACGTCATACACTAGGTAACGACAGGACAGAGAGGTGGAGGCACGTCATACACATAGGTAACGACAGGACAGAGAGGTGGAGGCACGTCATACACATAGGTAACGACAGGACAGAGAGGTGGAGGCACGTCATACACATAGGTAACGACAGGACAGAGAGGTGGAGGCACGTCATACACATAGGTAACGACAGGACAGAGAGGTGGAGGCACGTCATACACATAGGTAACGACAGGACAGAGAGGTGGAGGCACGTCATACACATAGGTAACGACAGGACAGAGAGGTGGAGGCACGTCATACACATAGGTAACGACAGGACAGAGAGGTGGAGGCACGTCATACACATAGGTAACGACAGGACAGAGAGGTGGAGGCACGTCATACACATAGGTAACGACAGGACAGAGAGGTGGAGGCACGTCATACACATAGGTAACGACAGGACAGAGAGGTGGAGGCACGTCATCTGCGTAGGTAACGACAGGACAGAGAGGTGGAGGCATGTCACGCGTAGGTCGTTAGGTGCTAATGACAGGAGAGTTGCCTATTCCTCTGAAACCTGAGAGGAAGTCAGGAGATCAAATGGAGTTTGGCAGCTCTTTCCACCGTCAAGGAATCACGGACGACCGTCTGGATGGGCGCACTTTGAAAGCAGAAACATTTCCAACAGCTGATCTGTATTCTGTAATGACATACAGCAGCAGCTTCATACAGAGTGTGATGATGAATGTGATGTAGGAGCTCTGTGCTATCTAGTCCCATAATGGCTGATGACTCAAATAGAGATGATTACTGTGCTTGCTGAGCTGCAGAGGCACAACAGGACTCCATGGCTCCACTTCTCACCCAACCAAATGAGCTCTTTTAAACTAACATACGGCACATGGACCTTCTCTTCACCGCTGGAACATTTCCCCTCCTCTTACTGTAAGTGCAGATGAGGGGCATATTCTTAGTTACTCTACATAATCAGAATAAGACACCAGGCTAGTCTTCAGGCAAACTGCATTATTAATATATATAAAAATAAACTGCTCTCTAACCAAAACAGAGCAAGAGGAAATTTGTTCTCATTCTTGCATTCTTGGGCATCATGTGTGGGTTCATGTCCTCACCCGCCCCAACTCAAGTTAATTTAAAGCTAAACTGAACTCAAGCTCATCTAAAGCTAAACTGAATTCGAGCTCATTTAAAGCTCAAGCTGAAATTCAAGCTGAACTGATCTCATTAGGCGGCATTCACACCAAGAACGATAATGATAACCATAACCATAACCATAACCATAACCATAACCATAACCATAACCATAACCATAATCATAACCATAAAAGCGTTCCCACTGACCAATGATAAGAAAAGTCTCTCCTTGTGTTAATGAATGTGATAGCGAACATGTGATAGGTTCTGATTGTCTGTTAGCTTTATAGCATTCTCAAAATCGGTGTGAAAGTGATCTTCACCTTTATCGTTGTTCATGTTGTTATTGTTATAGTTTATGTGTGAACGTCGTCATTTATATTAACAAGAGCGATATTTCTTTATAGTAATAGTTATTCGCTCTTGGTGAGAGCGGCCCTCTGTTCTGAACACGTTGGCCACTGCCTCATGCTGATGCCTGATATGTCTGATGAGTCCATGGACACTCTTGCAGCTGCTTCACTATCAGCAACATGGCAGCAGCATTGGCAGTCACACACACAAACACACACACACACACACACACACACACACAACATGGCAGCAGCATTGGCAGTCACTGGAAGTGTTACATTACTTGATGTTTTCTGTCAGATGTCACATTCACTCGATCACACTTGACACACACATATACGCACGCACGCACGCACGCACGCACGCACGCACGCACGCACGCACGCACGCACGCACGCACACACACACACACACAAACACACACACACATCCTGTGGAAGCACTGTCTTTGTCAAGCATGCAATACAATCCAAGCACGTCCCAAGACCCATACTTGCATTACATTATATTATAGGGCATCTGATCCTGCTGCAATGTGACCCTGCCCCTTCTGTCCTCTGCTCCAGGCTGCCCGCTCGTAAGGACCGGTCCTTTTGATGCAATGCTGCTTATTGTTTGTGGAGGATGCAGCTCTCAAGCCGCTGTGAATGAGGGGGGGGGGGGGGGGGAGTGGGGCCAGACTGAGTGTTGAAATGCTGAGAGGAGGAAGGTGCGCTTGGTTCTCTCTCGTCACAGTGACTCAGAGAATCTGCATTTCCTAATGGCACTCTGGGCTTTATGAAGCCTGTGACTCACCCAGAGACTACCGTACACGCCGCCGTATACATCGCACACACGCAGCAAAGCATCATGGGACGCAGATGGCATGCCACAACATGGATACATGCGAATCACGCTGAGGTCACCAACAGTAGGGAGTGTGTGTGTGTGTGTGTGTGTGTGTGTGAGAGAGAGAGAGAGAGAGAGAGAGAGAGAGAGAGAGGGAGAGATACAGAGAGAGAGTGAGGGAGATAGAGACATCAGTGCAATGGAAGAATTGTTTTGTGCAGGAAGAATGAAGTGATCCATTTGGAGGAGGAGTGTGAAACCCTACAGGGCTCTATTCCACTGAGCCGCACTCAGATCAGCACACACATAATGTACAGCTGCTGCCCCCATTCAAACATGCAGTCTCCCACAGACCTTTCTAGAACACACATCAGCAGGCTGCCGATTTAACTCCAAATGATTGTATACACAGTAAATGCCTAGTCAAGGAAAATCCTCTCTAGTAACAGAATGTGCCTTTTTCAAACAGCAAAATCATTTCAGTATGCGGTGCTTGAGATTACACAGCAAAGATGCCAGACTACCTGCTCGCCCATCCTCGTATTTCCACTGAAAAGGGGGGAAAAACACCAACAGAGCTAAAAATAGCTGGTCCCTCCTCCTGCCTGAGCAATGAATGGGAGGCCTGCTAACTCCCTATAGGACAAGACGCGAGGCTGGGGGGGCTGATGCTCGCTTTTACGGACACACAAAGTGGATGGACGCAGAGGAAAGGAAAGAAAGGAGGGCTGGTAGATTTATGGGACCAAGAATTGAGAGACGCTCTAATTTATTAGCGAATGTTGGCCAGGCGCATTGAACAGCACCCTTGGGAGAGGCGCTTTCCTGAAGCGGAAAGGCATTCAGCTGGTTCATCTGAGGTCCGGCGAAGCTGGGGTTTCATTCACTGAGCACTATATTGATTGTTGCTAGGGCTTATTTAGGGAAAAAGCTGCCCGTCTTCACCCCGACAAACACTGTTACATAACACGCCTTACTTGTGAACCTGCAATGGCTCTAGCCTGCTTTTGCCATATTTTGCGCTACTGGCGCAAGAGTGCCATATAGACTACTGGAAATATACCGATAGTGAACTCGTTTTGTAGAGGTAATATAATCGACGAGATCCTACGATAATTAGGTCACATATGTGGTTTCATACAGCACTTATCGTTGACCTCAACCGGAAAGGGTTAAGCAGGTTCCACGTTCCCAGATGTGTGAGGATAAATTTGGATACAATTGCGCTCGGGGGCGGAGGCAACCATGGATGCCAATCTAAGGAAATATATAGTAGCCTATGTGCAATACAGCGACTGTACAAAATAACCAATCAGACAATGATTGAAACCAGATGATTACATTGGTTATTGTGTTCCATTCCTGAACAAATGATTTCCAACGCCCGTACATGCATAACAGCTCAAATGGTCGAGGATGCTGATAACATTTCCTCCATTGATTGGGCTACGTGAATGAGGTGGCTATTCAGCTATAAACGCTGCTTCCTTTCGCCTTTCACAAACGGCAGTTGAAGAGGACAAAATATATGAAACGAGACAAGGACGCCTTGTTTGTTAAATAATGATAAAGGCTGTAACGATGTCATAACACCGCTGTTTCTAGCATCATATGTCAAATGAAGGTTATTTTTCCTCTCGATTTACAGTTCATAGGAGAATTTCCACGCGGATAGCAAGTAATAAGATTCACGATCCAATAACAATTTTCAGTCGACGATAAAGACACATGTAAACATCAACTCACCGTCATATATTTTTCAGCTCCAAATGCGCCAACGCTGCACCTAGTCGGGCACCTGCAGAAACACTATCGTCACTTGACGGACAAATGACGATTCTAGTGGGTGGGCAGTATGCGCAGCTGGGAATTGATCGATAGCTAAGACTACCTATCACAGTCGTTTACGTCACGCAGCTCTTTTTAAATATTCACGACGTTAAACCTTGACATATATTATTCAGTGTACTCGCCTTAGTGTCTTCATTATTAATCAGACGCAGGCTGTTAATCGTACAGTCACATTTGAATATCACAATGTGTGGCCTTAAACTATAATGTAACGTGGCCACAGTTGAGGATGCTATTCAAACGAGACTGTCTGCTCCACCCGGCCCTTGAGTGCATTGTCAGGTGACTGCATAGTGAAGTGGAAGACTTGTGAAAGGAAGTGAGATAAGGCACTTCTCAGAGGTCTGACCACTAAGGGCTCTCTCCTATAGACATGCTCTCTCCTATGTGCTGTACAATGGCTTCTGTCAGGTCATCAGGACAACATTTTATGAACTCATTTGAGATTATTTGATGTAGAACAAGAGAGTGAACACTATGATGACAATAATATATAATATTGCAATATTATGATATTGTAATACACACACACACACACACACACACACACACAAGAAAGTAAAACATTTTTATACTTGTTTATTCTCATACATAAAACACAAGTGCATTTTCTGTACTGATAACAAATTATTGGTAGCCTATTACTAGTTCTAAACTTGAAACTTGAGTCTTTTGGCTTAGCATGTGGATAACACCAGACAGTGAAGGGAGAATCAACGCCATGCGCTACTGGAGTGAGGAGCACACACACCTTTTTAAGGAACACTTGAAGTCATGGGCTCCCAATAAGCTTGGATACAGTA
>NC_085008.1:2498069-2525569 GCF_963854185.1 Sardina pilchardus
ATCGTTCGATGGACCTTTTATTTACAAGAGTGGTCCATAACTTTTGTAGACTTCAAACTCTGAACCATACTAATCTCGTTGTATATGACGCCAAAGCAGTCACATGGCAGGAAGCGTCCGATGTAAACAGAAAGCATGCCGCTGCAGCAGCGGGATTGGGCGGTTTCAGTAATAGTAGTTGGCAAAGTCATACGTCAAAGGAAATCGTCACTAAACTGGACTTAAATCAGGGAAATCTATTACCTAACATTTTCACATGAATCATACACATATTTAGTGCACACCCTTGCTGCAGGCTATTTCAGGTCATGTTTCAAGAAGCTTTAACGTTAGGGCCAGTCTTCTGAGGCTATATCGCCCTCTTGTGGTAGTCCCAACACGATGGCAACTTCACAGAGGTGTCCTTATCCAGTATACACCAATTGCTGACAGTCTTATTATACTGATTAATGTACATAAATAAACTCTGTGCCTGACAGTGTAATGATTTGATGTAATGAAGTGATATTTTATAGATGAATGGTATCTTTGTCAGGAGGAGCTACTAGGCCTATCTTTTATGCATGTTTGTGCAAGAAAAAAGAGAGAAATATTCATTTTGACCACTTTTATTGTTCTACCTCCTACACAATTAGAATACACACACAAGTATTTGAAGTCCCATTTTTGCATTGATCTGTCTTTTTGTCTTTGAGTCAGCTTCTTCTTTGGTGCGGATGTCCTCAGTCATCTGCTCCTGGGAAAAGGAAAGGGCAAAGCAGAACTTTGAGAGCAATGAATGTGTGTTTCCTTGTGCCTGGATGATAATCCAAAAGCCAGAAGTGTTCGCTGGGTGGATTGTCTGGCCCTCTCCAGGGTTGTTGGGTCAGTGGGTACAGTGGAGAAATATAATTGAACACGTTTGCCACAAAAGAAAATGTGTTTTTTTTTTTTTTAACAAACCTTTCTGGGGCACACGAGAAACGTCATTCTCTTCTATGCTATTGCATACTAGGGAGGCCGCACTATTTATTTATTTATCTATTACAGAGCTCACTGAGGGGGTGGTGTGTGTGTGTGTGTGTGTGGGGGGGGGGGGTCTTTGCGTGTGCATACGTCAAATTCTCTGATGTGCGAGAAGGTATCTAGTGTGTACCAAAAACAGTCTGCTCGTGTCATTTTAGGGGGGTTGTTTGAAGTCTCTTTTTGCACATGCAAAAGTGTGTGGCGAGCATGCACAACTGTCTGGGTCCTTTGAGATGAATAAAGTATCTGATGTGTGCAATGACCCGGCTCGCACGTCCCAGAGGTAAAGCATAGGTGCTGGACCCAAAAAAGACTTAAAGGTGACATATGAAATAATTGTTGTTCTGGTTTTGATGAATTAGGAGAGGTAGTGCATAACCAAAGAGAACTATCATGAACATGAGGCATGTTTGTGCTCTCCTTCATACGAAAATCTTGAACTTATTGCAAATCCATTGAAGTTCAATTGGGGTTGCCAAAGAGGGTGCCATTTAGTCAAACAGACCATTTCAATACCCAGCCTAAATATAAGGTTTTAATTGGCCTTGTAAAATTACAATTGAGTTGAATACTATTGACATCAGAGAACACAGTACAATACTATATTCATCCATTCTATGTCCTCTTTAAATGAGCATGAGTAAAAAAGTCTGCACACAGAGCACCAATGGAATCAAAGGTTTTGTCACCACCTGTAATGTTGCAGGCCAACTTGCCGTCATAGGCTGGCCCCCGCCTGACTACATACTTCCGATCATTTGCATTTCTCTTCATGCTCCGTCTGGTATATCTTGATCCAGCTTGGTTTACTCCGGCAAATCATCTCCGCCCAATCAGTGAGCAGAGGGCGTTCCCAAGAGCGATTACATTTGAGTTTCAAGCCTATCGTTATCGTTGTGTCCCCCGTGGTTATCATACGTCATTACCAAACGTTAGTGATTAAACTCCAATGAATTCAAACTTCAGAGAAGCGTCCACAAACCAGGAAATAAACGTTTGCCAATGGAGCTAGGCCAGATCCTCTGCGAAGACGAGAGTCTGGTCTCCAGGCTACCCTCCTCAGACAACTTGTTGAGCAAGTTGGCCTGAAATGTTTTATTCAATTCATGAATAAAGTATCTATCTATCTTTCTTTCTATCAGTCTGTAACATTTTCTTTCATGTGCTTTTAGGGGCTCCTTAATTCATTTAGATCACAGGTGTCAAACTCAAGGCCCGCGGGCCAGATGCGGCCCGCCACGTCATTTCATATGGCCCGCGAGAGCTTTAAGGGTCTAGTATGTGGCCCGCGAGAGCTTAAAAGGTCCGATACAGTTTTTGCGTATAGGCAATACACTGCAATACAATGCACGCATGTGAGACTGACAGGGAGGCAACATCAACCACCTTCCTCTATGATCAGTGCAACTGGCTACATCAGATGTGATAGCAACGTGTACGTGTGAAAACAAAATAGACCAGTATTCTAAACTATTTTAGCGAACGGAGCGCCTAAATTACGCGCTCGGTTTAGCCTGCCTGTGAAACGCATGATTGTTTGAAGTGCGTGCTTCTTTGAGAGGGGAATCGATGTAAGTTGTAAACTACGTGATACGTTTACGTCTACGTTTAAAAGGCATGTATAATTGTGTGTAGTCCTATTATCCAAAAAATCCAGCTCTAAATCCTTGCTAATCGAGCAAGTGATTGTTTGGCCAAAAGCGAAAATAAGCCTATTCTGACCGAGAAGAGGTGCATTCATATCAGGCAAGCAGAGGTATGCTAGAAGTTTATAGTAATCGCCCTGTTGCTTTGCATTTTCATTTCAGTTTAAAACGAACAACATAGAATCCACACAACACCTTTCAACTTTAAAACTTCAAAGAAAAAGTCCACCGGGACCGTTCGCTTCTACTGTATGTGTATGGAACGGTGTAGGCTAGTGACGCATTTCATATGGATGCACTTTTTGACATGACAGTTAGCCTACTCGTTTGCATCACTTGCTAGATGTAAAACTGCATTTCGTTACTGGTATTTCACTCGTGCAATGACAGTAAAGTTGAATATACTCGAATCTAAAAACTCAGAAATATGAAAAAAAAGAATCCATGATCTCTTCCTGACTGACCAGTGACCCTCATTGAAAAGTCAAACTGTATGGAAATGACAGTGGTGTTTTGTTTTTACAAAACATAACAATAATAAAAAAGAACATGTCATGCTGATACCTTTTGCTCTTCTCGATTTTAGAAGTTTTACCGATGCTAAAGATTTTGTGGCTGGTGCAACAAATCTTAGAAGTTACATCTGGCCCTTTGAGGGCAACCATTGGGCTGATGTGGCCCTCGGTGAAAATGAGTTTGACACCCCTGGCTTAAAAGGTCCGATACAGTTTTTGCGTATAGGCAATACACTGCAATACAATGCACGCATGTGAGACTGACAGGGAGGCAACATCAACCACCTTCCTCTATGATCAGTGCAACTGGCTACATCAGATGTGATAGCAACGTGTACGTGTGAAAACAAAATAGACCAGTATTCTAAACTATTTTAGCGAACGGAGCGCCTAAATTACGCGCTCGGTTTAGCCTGCCTGTGAAACGCATGATTGTTTGAAGTGCGTGCTTCTTTGAGAGGGGAATCGATGTAAGTTGTAAACTACGTGATACGTTTACGTCTACGTTTAAAAGGCATGTATAATTGTGTGTAGTCCTCTTATCCAAAAAATCCAGCTCTAAATCCTTGCTAATCGAGCAAGTGATTGTTTGGCCAAAAGCGAAAATAAGCCTATTCTGACCGAGAAGAGGTGCATTCATATCAGGCAAGCAGAGGTATGCTAGAAGTTTATAGTAATCGCCCTGTTGCTTTGCATTTTCATTTCAGTTTAAAACGAACAACATAGAATCCACACAACACCTTTCAACTTTAAAACTTCAAAGAAAAAGTCCACCGGGACCGTTCGCTTCTACTGTATGTGTATGGAACGGTGTAGGCTAGTGACGCATTTCATATGGATGCACTTTTTGACATGACAGTTAGCCTACTCGTTTGCATCACTTGCTAGATGTAAAACTGCATTTCGTTACTGGTATTTCACTCGTGCAATGACAGTAAAGTTGAATATACTCGAATCTAAAAACTCAGAAATATGAAAAAAAAGAATCCATGATCTCTTCCTGACTGACCAGTGACCCTCATTGAAAAGTCAAACTGTATGGAAATGACAGTGGTGTTTTGTTTTTACAAAACATAACAATAATAAAAAAGAACATGTCATGCTGATACCTTTTGCTCTTCTCGATTTTAGAAGTTTTACCGATGCTAAAGATTTTGTGGCTGGTGCAACAAATCTTAGAAGTTACATCTGGCCCTTTGAGGGCAACCATTGGGCTGATGTGGCCCTCGGTGAAAATGAGTTTGACACCCCTGGCTTAAAAGGTCCGATACAGTTTTTGCGTATAGGCAATACACTGCAATACAATGCACGCATGTGAGACTGACAGGGAGGCAACATCAACCACCTTCCTCTATGATCAGTGCAACTGGCTACATCAGATGTGATAGCAACGTGTACGTGTGAAAACAAAATAGACCAGTATTCTAAACTATTTTAGCGAACGGAGCGCCTAAATTACGCGCTCGGTTTAGCCTGCCTGTGAAACGCATGATTGTTTGAAGTGCGTGCTTCTTTGAGAGGGGAATCGATGTAAGTTGTAAACTACGTGATACGTTTACGTCTACGTTTAAAAGGCATGTATAATTGTGTGTAGTCCTATTATCCAAAAAATCCAGCTCTAAATCCTTGCTAATCGAGCAAGTGATTGTTTGGCCAAAAGCGAAAATAAGCCTATTCTGACCGAGAAGAGGTGCATTCATATCAGGCAAGCAGAGGTATGCTAGAAGTTTATAGCCTAGTAATCGCCCTGTTGCTTTGCATTTTCATTTCAGTTTAAAACGAACAACATAGAATCCACACAACACCTTTCAACTTTAAAACTTCAAAGAAAAAGTCCACCGGGACCGTTCGCTTCTACTGTATGTGTATGGAACGGTGTAGGCTAGTGACGCATTTCATATGGATGCACTTTTTGACATGACAGTTAGCCTACTCGTTTGCATCACTTGCTAGATGTAAAACTGCATTTCGTTACTGGTATTTCACTCGTGCAATGACAGTAAAGTTGAATATACTCGAATCTAAAAACTCAGAAATATGAAAAAAAAGAATCCATGATCTCTTCCTGACTGACCAGTGACCCTCATTGAAAAGTCAAACTGTATGGAAATGACAGTGGTGTTTTGTTTTTACAAAACATAACAATAATAAAAAAGAACATGTCATGCTGATACCTTTTGCTCTTCTCGATTTTAGAAGTTTTACCGATGCTAAAGATTTTGTGGCTGGTGCAACAAATCTTAGAAGTTACATCTGGCCCTTTGAGGGCAACCATTGGGCTGATGTGGCCCTCGGTGAAAATGAGTTTGACACCCCTGATTTAGATGGACCTCAGACTTTTACAATAAACTTACCTTCAGAAATCTGTGTTTCATCAGCAGGTGGTAAACACTTGGCTATCAGCATCACCAGTGGCCCGACTACTATGCAAATAGCAATACACAGGAAGGCTATCAGCCACAGGTTACGTGAGAGTGGCTTGCCTGCATCAGAGGGGAGAGTGTGTCAGAAACAGAGTAAACACTACACTGGTGCAAACACTTGACCTCAAAACTGCTTACAAGTACACTATTGGAACAATTAGTCAATAGCAGTTATCGCAAACAGAAGGAGGTGGATTCCAGCATCCCAAACCTTTATTTGTTCTCGAGCTTGTGGTTGGTCTACACAGGACCATCACATATTGTGAGGTGGTGTTGGGTGTTGCTTTTGCTGATAATGTTGTTGATGATGATGATGATGATGATGATGATGATGGTGACGTGGATCCATCAGCTGATATAGCTGGATGTGTCAGGGATATATTTGTTAATGGTGGTGTTATTATGTCTGATGATCCAGTCGGCGGCATGTCTGTGCGTGGGATCGTTGATTGCGTCTGTGTAGGTAAAGCTGCTCCTGTGGGATCCATAACGTCAGCGTGTTAATTATTCACCGAGAGGTTTCTAAAGGTAGCATGTCAAATATGCATCACTGGAGAAGATACCGTCAACAATTTTGGCGAAAGGTTGTTGATGCTCAACTTGCCAATCAAATTACACCCCTCCCTGCCGTGCCTCTGAAGGAGAGTGCTGATTGGCTGGAATCACATGGCTTGATTTAAGCCACAAGACTGTGTGCAGCTAGTCTGCTTGAATAGAAGACTGTGAGAGGCAATTCAATGAATTTGTTTGACCAAGTGTGTGTGTGTGTGTGTGTGTGTGTGTGTCTCTCTCTCTCTCTCTCTCTCTGTGTTTGTGTGTGTGTAATGTATATGATCTCTTATTGATGATAGTTGCGCAATTTTAGAAAAACCCTCCCCTCACAAAAGGAGAAAATTGATCTCTCATTCTAATGCCTGGCACTTGTCCAGGGACATTCCAGCTTGCTGCAATACTAACTGGATGCGCGATTAAACACACATGTGAGATTATTATGCGGTTAGGCACCAGGCACTAAAACGTCTTCTCTCCGCCCTGTTTGACACATTCCAATGCATCAAAACAAACAGCCAATGACAGCTTAGATACATCAGAATCCATATGTTGAGGTTTTTCTTTATACCTTGAGTTATAAATAGCCTATTATGGTAAACGTATTACGGTCAGAAAATAATATTAATGATATTCCTGTAATATTCCATGATATACTATATATTGATGGGATATGTCTGGCATGAAACAACATTTCCTGTGTGCCACTAATACATTTAACTCAGAATTAGTAAGCTCAAAAATATTTTATGCATCAATCTTGAATCCTCTTGCCACAGAATAAAGAACACAGCCTTGTCCATGCCAAACACCATCAGTGGCGGAGCTGCTCCTGTGTGGTATGACTTACAATCAAACACTTTTAACCTTTTTTTTCTTTAAAAAAAACAAAACAAAAACAAAACAAAATAAAAAACATTTGTAATGTCTTAAAACTAACATGTAACTCTCTGCAAATCAAGATCTACCAACAAGAACCTCCACCATCATTTTCACCTTCCTCTCCCTTCTTCTATTCTAAATCTTCCTTCTACTGAATAGTTAGTTTAAATAGTTAGTGATATCTCTGCACAGGAAAGTTGAGCAGTTAAATGCCATTTCCCTACATGTTTTACAAAGTATCTCTATGTTTGTGACAACTAAAATCCTTGTATTCTTGTATCAACAAGTTTATGACATTGAGCCATGACGTTCTGCATCTGAGACAGTAACTCAGGTGTTAGAAGAAGACACACACGACAGCACAGTCCATATGCAACCCTCTTGGCCTTACCTTGTGAGAGTCCTGTGGAAATTAGCGACAGAACTACGGGGATGAGAAAAGCTGTCGTCATGGCGCAGGAGGCAAACGAGTAGAACTGGAGGAGATCTGTTGCCAGCGCCCTGCCTGCCTGCGCTAGGAGACAGTCACCATCCTCGCCTGCTGACAGCGACGATGAGGCGGGTGGGAGGGGGCGTGGCTTCAGTCCGACCACAGGAGAGCCACACTTGGTGAACTCTCACATGAGCAGCCAAATACTTGCAAAACACAACATTCAATCATTGCGAAAAAGAAAACATGGAACTGTCATGAGACGGGAGATCAGGGGCCTCCGTGACGACCACAGTAGGAACGCACTCAGCTCTGGGACACATTCAGAGCCTGTTCATAGCTAATGGGGGGGGGGGGGGGGGGGGGGCGCTATGCTATATCAGAGCTATTGCTTTGATCACACAGTTGAGCACACATCCGACTGTGTGATCAGAGACACAGAGCAAACACATTCACACACACTAGTATTCTCACACACTAGTGGGTCATCCACAGCCTGTCCCAGAAAGCATCATTGCTTATTTGTGTACAAATGTAGCTCAGAAAAAAAAAAAAAGGGGTGCTTTGTAAATTTTTTGTACATTTGTCTTTTCTTTAATATTTTTTTTGGTTGGCTCATAAACACATATAACAAATACACAGCACTTCAAGGTCATTTTTCATTCATTTGTGTCATTTAAGCATTGAGTTGACTTCATTTGGGTGGGTACTGGGCAAAGGGAGAGTCCTCATTCATGCGGCCCTGTGGGGGAAGAGAGAGAGAGAGAGAGAGAGAGAGAGAGAGAGAGAGAGAGAGAGAGAGACCAATAGAGATATGAGTCAGAGGTAAATTAAAGTTAAAGGAGACATAGAATGGAAACCATTTTTGTCTTGGTTTTCATGTATTATAGAGGTTGTGCATAACCAAAGATCTATCATGAACATGAGGCATGGTTGTGCCCTCCTTCATGTCTTGAACTTAGAAATAGCCTCTAAAAATGGGCGAATTAGAACAAAGCCTGCTTGTGAGGTCAGATATCGCAAAGCCATTGAAGTTCAATTGTGGCTGCCAAAGAGGGCGCCATTTAGTCAAACGGACCATTTCAATACCCAGCCTATAAATATAAGGTTTTAATTGGGCTTGTAAAAATGCAATTGAGTTTATTTGTGAGGAATCAAAGTTGAATATATTCTATTTTAACATCAGGGAACACCGTGCAATACTCAATTAATCCATTCTATGTCCTCTTTAATGTAAATATAATAATGTGCATTAAAGGTGCACTGTGCAGGTGTATTTTTGGTAAGAGCTCCCTCTAAAGTCGCGATATATTTACATTTTACTCTGCTGCTGTAAATAGCAAACTTCTTGTGATTTATCCCGCCTGTACACAATGAAAATGTTTTTGTTGTGAAGATGAAGGATTAACAACAGGCAAAAACTAGAGCTGTAACTGCAAGCTAATGTTTCATGATTCTCACGGAATTTGTTGGGTCACCATTCTTGAAGTTGCACAGCTGGTTTTCTACAGTATGTAGTGACTATGCATCTATATGCATCTATACTGTGTATCTATGCTAGGTGAATAAGTCACCTATTACAAGTTTGTTTACCATCAAGTTGGCTCCGTAAAGGTGAAAATCTTGCAGTGTACCTTTAATATTATGTAAATGTAAAGGCCCTGCTCTGTCCTGGCAGCAGCTATCTGTACATTCTTTCACACAAACATACAGTAGAGGCATTTGTGGTTGTTTTCGAGCTGTAAGACAAGTTCAATGCAGCGAGAAACATCACAGCCGAGTTCAATGCCTTTGGAAACACACAATTAAAATAGAGATTCCACAGTGTAAAGCGCTTTGAAATCTCTACAGTTCCTGTTTGATTTCCATGGTTAAGCTTATGCGTTTTTACCTCCAAAAACATGGCGTACCTGGTCTGTGACGTGAGTTTGTGTGAAAGGATAACACTTTTTTCTTTATCTAGAAGACCTATGAAGGAAACTAACGTAAAAAATGCAAATGTCTTTTCACTTACCATAGGTACTTCATCCAGTCTCTCAAACTTAGCGGAGCCCGAGGTGGCCGCTTTGGCTATCCCGACCACCAACAACAAGGCCAGAATGATGACAAAGATGGCCAGCACTGCAATCAACCCAGGACTCTGGGACAAGCCCTTCACGACACCACCCAGAATAGCTAAACAACAAACACAAACAACAACAAATACCCAGCATAAACAAACACACTCACAGTAAACACCTTAAAGGAACACTCCACCGTTTTGTCATATTAAACTGCATTATTCCCTTAACTAAGACGAGTTGATACATACCCCTCGCGTTTCAACATGGAGGTGTTTGGTCGCTTCTAACCTCGTCTCTGTTTGGATCCTAATGAATGAACTGGGCTAGCTAAGTGCTATCAAAGTAGCCCCGCGGGCCAGAGCCATCGAGTGCACGCATTGAAACGCGAGAGGTACAGTATGTATCAACTCATCTTAATTAAGAGAATAACGTAATTAATATGAAAAAAGAATGTAAAAGTAGTCAGCGTAAACAAACCAAGGCAAGTATGGCCGACTGAGCACAAGTATTGAATAAGAAGCACAGTTGATACTGCGACCCCAAAAGCAAGAGATTGGTGATCACCTGTGGTTGTGGTTATAGTTGAGCTGGAGTTGTGAGGTCCAGGTGTGCTGGGGGTCATGCTGGGGGTCGTAGAGCTGGGAGGTGCTGTTGAATGTGGATCAGTTGCATTGGTATCTTGACTGGGTGTTGTTGCTGCACCGGTGGCATTATGACTGGGTGCAGTTCCATTAACGTCTTGTTTGGGTGTAGTTGTTATTTGTACACCAGTGGCATTGGATTGAGTGGGTTCAGTAGCATTGACAGCAGGCGCTGGAGTGGATGTGGACTCTACAGACTGTGCTGCTTTTACACCCTCTGTGGTTGTGTGTGTGCCACTTTGTGGCGGTACTGCAGTGACAGCTTTAGCTGTGGATACCGCTGCTGCTGCTGCTGCTGTGGTCGACGACGTAGATACTTGTCTTGCTGATGACGTGGTTGCTGCGAGTGTTGGCGTAACAGGTGGCTTTGCCGATGAAGTCGCCCCTGTGGTAGAGATAAGAGCAGCCTGTCAATCATTTACCAGAGGCGGGAAAAGTCCTAGCCTGGCCCCGCCCACTAGATAGATCAGTGGGATCGCCCCTCGAGGATCAAGCATCAAGGATCGAGGAGAGATGTTGAGAGGCACCCAATAGGTGGATTCGACTTGACGTAGCCGTCTTAGGACGACTGGATAATGTGGTTATTTCTGGGATTCTGATACGTTTTCAATCACAACGTGTGCACAATTCCAGGTTGAAAACGTATTAGAATCTCAGAAATAATCACATTATGTAGCCTAGTCGTCTTAAGGCGGATACATCAAGTTGAATCCCACTAGTAATTCACTAGCATTTCCATTGGTCGGTAAACTACTTGGCCAATCAGCAACAAGAGGGGATGACGAAACGGAAAGGGCTATAGGGTGCCTCTCATGTGGAGTTTTATACACCCTCCCTTCCTTCCTCGATCCTCGTCCTCACTGATCTAGATGAAGAATGATGGGGCAGCAACAATGGGATAGTCTATCCAGTGTTAGTTAGATCAGTGGGAACGAGCATCGAGGATTGAGGAGAGATGTTGAGACTAGGCACCCTAGGCACTAGGGTCAACCAAGCGCTTGGAGAAACCGTGTAGCACAGGCTCTTGGTCAGACTAAAGTCTCGCAGAGCCTTTCAAGTCGATGGCAATCAGGCTACCGGATCACAACTTTTTTGCAGGTGAACTGCAGAGGTCTATGGTAAGAGTAACACCTGCAAACATAAAAAAAATTGTGGGAGACATTTATTTACAGCAAAGCTATAGGCCCACATACATTGTTCCCTAACTGCCAATGCTTTGTAAAGTTTTGGCAAAGTAAGAAATGATGTTAGGAGCCTGTGATTGAAATCATCAGTCCAGCCATGCAGTCCAATCACATTGATCAAAATTCTATGCACGTCACTATGTCAGCTTGTAAACAAATCCCAATCATGGCCAGACTCTTTTCACTTTGTGACTGGGTCTTGGCTTTGCCGGGCTAGAAAAGTCCAGAAATTAAAAGTCCAACCATGTATTGGATCTACCTGTGAACAGTGTTGCCAGGTCACATGAGCAAACATCTGAAATAGGCCCTAAAGAAGCGACCCAAGTAGCATGCCCTCCCCGAACCCCTGACGTTACATGTCTGGGGCGGTCATGTTAGAGGAGCCTACAGAGTAGAGTTGACGCAGAGGCATACGTTTAAAATACCCTGTATATGCGTGTAGATGCGGTGTGGATTCTACGCAGAAACAACAAACACGAAGCAAGCCCAAAAGAAGCGACCACATATAATACACACCACCAAAAATGCAACCCACAACTTCACAAAAAAAACAAGCCCAAGTCGCTTATAATAAGCGGACAACTCTGGCAACTCTGCCTGTGAACTCAACACGAGTGATTTCACCAATTAGCTGCTCTATCTAGCTGAAGAGTTGTGCTCATCAGAATCAGATGGATTAAATGAATGGTTGGCACAGACATGTGGACTTTTCCACATATGTCATTCACACACACCATCACATTATGAAAAAGAAATAGAAAAAACTATACTGCCAGCAATGTGTTTTATATACAAAACTTGTATGATTTACTCTTGAAAGTGGCCCCTTTCTCGTTTTTCTCATACATGTCATATATAGCCAGTTGTATATGTTTCAGGTTACACAGATTTACTAAGGATCTTATAATGGTTTTATATGGGACAAGCTTCCAACCCATATGGAAAAGAAATAGACAAATCATACACAATTTTACCATGTTTTATCTGAATCCTGATAGATTTTTATATGACAGTGAAACCATAATAAGATCCTGAGTAAATCTGTGTATGACATTGTATGAGCCTTCAGCTGCTCCTCTCCACACTTCTCTATTGGCATCTTATCAGGTCTTAAAGCAAGGAAATTACTGTGTCTGAAGTTATCGAGCACTTTTGAAGCAGCCATAGTAATTGTCTATTTCCAAATGAATGACATAAATAACCTGGCCCACCTCTGAGTTCAGGCACAGTGTCTGAAAACTAAGAATTGTGTTAAGCAGTAGCTCAAATACTCTTATGTGACTTGTGAAGTGCCAACAGAGTAGAGATGCACGACACCTCCACATTACCTAGAGGGACATATCAGTGTGTTCCTCTATTTACACTGATCACCTTACTGTGCTAACCTCTGCGTGCACACACACACACACACACTGCTGTGCTATTCTCTGCAAATGCAGTGGGCACGCACACACGCACACTCTCTTCTGTGCTAACCTCTGCATCAGATCTGCAGTCTTGGTCAGTGTGGCCCAGATACCACACACACACCCACGCACGCACAGACACACACACACACACACACATGCACACATACACCCACCCATGCACAAGCACAATAATTTACACAATTTACAATTATGTCACACCTGTGTGAAAGGTGAAGGTATCCTATTTTGTCCTACAGTTCACTGTGCTTTCACCACCTGTGTGTGTGTGTGTGTGTGTGTGTGTGTGTGTGTGTCACACCTATATGAAAGGTGAAGGTATCCTATTTTGTCCTACAGTACACTGTGTTTTCACCACTTTTGTGTGTGTGTGTCACGCCTATGTGAAAGGTATAGGGATCCTATTCTGTCCTACACTGTGCTTTCACCACTTGTACAGTGCGTGCCACGTGCCCCACTAAGAGTTATGACTGAGTGGAATCACAATGATGGGTGCGCTGCATGGGCCTGTGCTGGGTGTGTGTGTGTGTGTGTGTGTGTGTGTGTGTGTGTGCTGTGTCAACAAGGCAAAACTCACGCCGTGTGCCGGGGCTTCAGTCAGCTCTGTGGCACAATCTTCACCAATGCTCAACTTCCTGCCACCAACAACACACACACACACACACACACACGGCTTCATGCCCTCCTACTGGTGTTGCATGTTCATAACCACATAGTCAGTGTGTGGGATACCCTGTCACTGTAATGTAGTCTTGTACTTGACACTTGTTTTTCTCTGTCTCTATATCCAGATGTCATTCAATTTGACCAAAACAGACAGTTCCATTTGGAATCGTATTTGCTGCCTACAAACATTTCAGCTGTCAGGAACTACTCACAAGTCGGTGTGAACTCAGAACTTTATGATATTGACACAAGGCATTCATCAGGAGCTGTTTTGCATCTGAAACCGTAGCTGAAATGTCAGGAGCACACGGTAATGGACGTGAGAGTGTGTGTCCTTACCTTGTGAGAGTCCGGCGAGCATCAGCAGCAGAAGTCCAGTGATGGCAAGTGCTCTCGCCATGGCGGAGGAGGCAAATGACAGGAAACAATAGCAGCCTGCGATCTGTGTGTGATCACGCAGCCCACATCCTTGAAAGCAGGATGTTGATGTGGAAGAGGGGCGGGGCCAGAGGCCAACCTGTGCCGGTGGCCAATCGGAGGCTCGATGGGAACAAGGTAAACAGGAACATTTGACCAACAGTAGCCGCAGAGACACGCACACACACGTGTTCAATTAGGCCGAATTTATAGAACAGAACTACTGCTTCATGCGTTTCATTCAGTGCCTTCAAAAAGAGATGATAGAACTCTGAAAGCTTTACAATAATTCAAGTTGATTTGACAGAACTATCAAAACTTTATACACATCTGGAGGATATTCCAAGTATGTGGTTTAGTGAAAAACCTGAGTAAATTAACTCAGAGTAAGTGGTAAACCTCCAACAACAAGAGCCAAGATTCATAAATCATCCAACAAACAAACTAATAAGTAAGCAGAACTAGCACAAACATTTGAAATGTCCAGCACTGATGAAAATTTATTACAAACTCTTGAAACAATGTCATAGAATAACTGTCAAAATACAGTCATCTTGTACAGTATATACATGTACAGCACTATTTCACATCGGTGATCAGGCTTGTACACACAGTACTATTCCACATTGGTGATCAGGCTTGTACACACAGCGCTATTTCACATTGGTGATCAGGCTTGTACACACAGTGCTATTTCACATTGGTGATCAGGCTTGTACATACTGTACAGTGCCATTGCATATCGGTGATCAGGCTTGATCACGGCCCAGCAGAGGACTGGGCAAAACTTCAGCAGCATGGCGTATTCGTCAACAACACCAACTCTTTCCATTGGAGCTGCTTGAGTGCAAATGTACAGCATGGCAGTGTGAGGCAGTGAGAGGACCTGAGGACTTCAGTCTGACGGCAGAATCAACGCTGATAGTCAGACAGGCGCAGCGGGTTTGTGCTTTACAGTACTCTTACACACTGAGTGTACTGTAGGTATGAGCCACTCAATCGCAAGGCTTTTACAGTCATTTTCTGTAATATATCAATTTACAGTCATTTTCTATAATGTATCAATTTGTATGTTGGAACATCTTTTGTTCATGACAATAGTTTTCTGTGATAAATGCAACCTTCATCAAATGAATGAAGCATACACACTTTAAACACCACATTATTCGCAATACATTATTTTATGCATGCTTAAATACTTTTAAAACTTGACTGTCCCTGGTGTCAGGTGCCATTTTAAATAGAGGGAATATTTTATAGGCATGATTCCAACATCACGCAGGTCAAATTTACTCTGCTCTGCTGTTTCTTGGAAAGGATGTGGTTTTTGTTTGGCTTAGATGGATGTCTAGATATGGGTTTCCCCACAAGAGATGCTCATCCTTCCGGAGTAATTTGATAAGACAGAACTCTGTGACGCCCACAGACTCTACTTCAAATGAGCAATGGCACAGAGGCCACCGGCCCCTTAATAAAATAAAATAAATTAAATAAACATATTATTATTAACTCTCTGTCTGGGTAACGAACATTCACACACTTATCCCTTACAACCTCCAACATGGATGTAGGTGATGAGGTGTCTTACAGAAGAGAACTGTAGAAATGTTACAAAGTTTCAATCCAATTAACGATCCACGACGTCATTTAGTAATTGAGATTTGGGGCGTCTGCTCTAAAGCAGACATGATGATTATACCCAGAGAGATGGCAGGAGCCCCTGAGGTCTTTGAGAAACCCATCGAACAGCAGGTGGCGCCGTAGAGGATCCGACCCAGCTACTGTGCGGATCCGGCAGGCCCGCTCTGCTCAGGTCCACTCTGTGTTCTGGCGGTGCAGTTCCGGCTCTAGAGAACACTGTGAGCAGAGTTCCAGTTCTAGAGTTTCTCCGCGAGCGGAACCGACTCCGCCTCCAGACTTGTCTCTGCTGACGACTCTTCCAATAGCAGTTCCTCTCCGTGTTCCGGCTTCTGTGTGAACGCATACGTTACAAAACAGTTATTTTCTTTCACAGCTTTGAAACGGTGGCAGTTTGGCTTGTGGTCTGATCTGGGACCTGGGCCTCGGAGTCCAGTCAGGTGGTGAGTTTGGTCCCAGTAGCTGCCCCCATATAGCCCCTGAGCTAGACACATTGTAACAGTGATGTTATGACTTCCCCTAATCTCAAGCGTGGACAAAGTCCATCAGACAACTGTTGTGACTGCGTTGTGATAACCTTGTCTGTATGGTCTTGTCTGAATACTGCCCTGATCTTGTGAATGAGTGCAACAGGACCATATTAAAAAGATCGACCTTCATTTTTAAAGGAACCGTATGTAGGATTTTGGCCAAAACTGGTACTGCAATCACTTTCAAACTACTGTAGAACGGTGTGCACCGCAGCTGTGGTAACTACAGCAGAGCTGGCAACCTGGATGCCAAAACACTGCTGACGTTGTGATAAGTAGACGTAGGCATCTGGCCATAACACAACATGTAAACATCATCATTTGAGGGCTGCAACTTCGTCTTTTTAAAATGACAATATCCTGGCCGGACTACTCTTGTCAGTGACATAGGTATTTGAAATTAGCATGATTTCTTAATGTCTAGTGACATTTCAGGGCCATTTTATGATTAACTGAAACACATTTCTTACATACGGTTCCTTTACCTATAGCACATTTCTGCAGCCATCAACTAACGGCTTACTCTAAAAATGTGGTGGTTTGGTTTACTCGCCACATTTGCCATGACCAGGTCATCGTTATTAGGAGATCTATTAGTCCGTTTCCACAGCAGGGAGATATTATGTGTGTTACGTGTACTTACTCTGTGCTTGAGATAAGACAGATAGGTATCCCATCCCAGAGTGCCAGGGAGATATTGTGTGTGCTATGTGTACTTACTTTGTGCTTGAGATAAGACAGATAGGTATCCCATCCCAGAGTGACAGGGAGATATTAAGTGTGTTAAGTGTACTTACTCTGTGCTTGAGATAAGACAGATAGGTGTCCCATCCCAGAGTGACAGTGTTCACGTAAACAACGCGAAACTGCGGGGGCAGGAAGTAGAAGTTGATCATCTGCGCAGCAGGCCAGACACACCAGTCAGCCTGTTCACAGAAAACACGGTGCAGATCGTTCTGTTTATTCACTTGGCTTTGCAAACACGGTGGAAATGGTTCCTTTTATTCATTTGATTTAACAAACATGGTGGAGATTGTTATAGTTAGTATAGTCCATAGTTCATGCTTGTTGGCAGCCTTTGCACTTTGCCTGCCTTTTGAATTAGGGCCCAGACTGTTAAATCAGAAAACACACACTTATAGAATGACGTATAGGGAAAACCTACCTTATAGAATTCCCAGAACTTGTCAGCGAATTCTGTGCAGCCCTTCATCACCCCGTGGCCCTCCAGGCCACTCATACCTGAAACATAATAACACACACGATCACACACACACACCATCACACACACGATCACACACACACGATCATACACACACGATCATACACACACGATCACACACACACGATCACACACACTCATGCCTGGAACATAATTACACACACGATCATACACACTCATGCCCGAAACATAATTACACACACGATCATACACACTCATACCTGAAACATAACAACACATACGATCATACACACTCATGCCTGAGACAATAACACATATGATCACACACACTCATGCCTGGGACATAACATCATAAAAACATGAAAACAAGGTCTTGAATTTAGTTTAATGCAACTAAACTAAAGTCAGATGTAGTTTTTAAATTGGTCAAAATAAAGGCCTAGAGAGTCAACGCTGCAGATAGTCAAGTAATATTTAGATCTAGAACTTTCTGGCTGCTCGTGGTCACTAACAACCCGAATTAGATAGATGATGCTGTGAACTCACCTACGAAGTACCATGCCCCAAGAATTGGTGATGCAACTAGCTGGTCAACCAAAACCTTCTTGGCAACAGTCTTCACTACCTTCCCGACGTACATCTTGTCAAGCCATAAGTACCAGTAATGAAGAAAGGGCCCCATCGAACTCCCAACAATAGCCATCCGTGCTGTGGAGAAGAAGACCACAGTCAGTAATGCTGGAGGTCCAACACATCCGATCTACTTTCAATAAGAACGTCCGGGCTAGTAGTAGGGGGGCTGCTGTGGTTGTAGGTTTAAAATGTTAATGTTTGGAGAGTGGTTGAACTGTCGTCTCGGGTAAATGAACATGAAGAAAATGTATAATTAAAGAGTCCTGTTATCCACTATTTTAAAGCAAACCATCTCCATCATCTTCATCACCAATCCTCTCCAGATTTCCCAGGCTAACATTTACACAAGCATCGCAGACCACGCCAGAATGATGTATTTGTGTGTATATGACTTGTTGCTTTGACTTTGAACATTTCTGTGGACAAGTTGACAATGTCTCCAATCTAATGCTTGATGTTGGTCCTTCCACTACCCAATGCATTAAGGTAACACTTGGACATTCTGATCACCGTCATGTTCAATTCAAATTTCCATGTTTCTGAGCCATTCCATCTGAGCAGCAATAGCAAGTTGTGTGTTGTTTTTAACTCAAGTTGTTTTATTTTCAACACATATTGTGTATTAAATATAAAAGGAAACAATACAAACTCTGTTGTCCTTATTTGGAAACAGAGATGTGTTACAAAACATATGTGTTATTGTGTTATTTTAAAGTAATTCAGTGTGTATTTGAGAATGTAGAAGCCCTCACAAATAAAGTCACTTTGATTATGATTACGAACGTGATATGCTCTTGATGGCTTTTGTCGTTGGTTGTGCATTGTGCACTCTTACGGTATGTTCAAAGATGCTGAAGTAGACTTACTTAAGGGCAGTCATGTTGTGGACCTACACACTAAGCTGACAAACTCAATATCTGATGCAAACGTCAACATTATGTTGTTGCTTTTCAAATTCCTTACCCTGGTCATATCTCTTTTCATCACGTTGAACGTTCACGTTTCATGTTGAAAGACGCCTCGTGAAGCTGCAGAAGGAGTCTCACTAAATGGACTTGACGCAATTGCAGGTGTTGTTGCAGGTTCCTAAGATGGTCTACTACTACCGCATTTCTGAAGACACTGAGTCCTGCCTGCTTCACATGCTTTCTGGTAGTGATACATACAGTAGCCCAACACCTGTTTCTTGTGTTGCTGTAGAGGATATGTGTGTCATCTCCTACTGTATAACTAACACAAAGACACACTTCATCATATAATCTAACTAGACTGTGCCACTTCCAATTTCAAGACTGTGTCTTGAAGATAAATTATTCTATATTCTACATCATCTATATTCTTCTATATCTACCTGAGAGAGAGAGAGAGAGAGAGAGAGAGAGAGAGAGAGAGAGAGACACACACCTGTTTGTTTGTCTTTCTGATCCTTTTACCCCATCTTTTCTTTACACTGACTCATTATGGAAGGACTTTAGCTGATGCTGGCTACGTAAAAGTTCATTAAACCTGATTTAATGGACATCGCTGCACTTTGTGCTCGAAATTCCTTTCAAATTGGTGTAGAGCAGAGCAGCAGACAATTGCAGCATTTTAGGCATAATTTCTTGCAAAATAGATCACTCTTCAACCTATTATTTCATGTTAAATGATGTATGTGGATCACTTTGGCACACAACTTGAAGAATATTTGCTTTTTACCCATGCTGCAATACCGGAAATGTTAGGTTTATGGGCAAAACACCAAATTTGACCTTTGATTAGGGTCACTTACACCTTCAAGAGAAAATGGAGACATGTTTTGTTATACTGTTACTCTAATCGTAGACGGGCTCTGCTACTACCCTACTATAAGAAGTAACGTTGAGCAACCTCTGAAAGGTAATGATTTACCTGGTCGCCAAGAAAACAAGTTGCTGCTGCTGCTTAGTTTGGTACCACGGAGTTCATGGTTTCATGGTTTGCCCAAAACAAAATCTTGATGTGAACCGAACCCAACTAAACCAGACATGACTTAACACAACTGTACTTTTTTCCCACTTTACCTGTTCGGTGCCAGTCTCGAGTTTTGTCAGGTGACTTTCGCATTTCTCGGGTCTGCTGAATGATGTCTCCAAGTGAAAGCATAACCCCACCACTTAGCGTGTTGGTCACTAACAGAAACCTCCCTTTGAAAAAGGGCTTCCAGTAAAAGGATATCCTTACTAAAAAGTCTTTGCCCCGGGAAATCATCCTTTGATTAACAATTGTCAATGTAGTACCAAAATTACTTTTGCCGTGGTAGTAGTTAGCGGACAGGTCCTCCGGTTTTCTACCACACTGTTACTCAAACAGACGGCAAGGACTCTTTCTTTGGTGCCAATTCGCATATTTAAGAACGTCAGGATGGCTACTGACACCTAGTGGACAGGAATGAACACAATCTATTGAACAGAAAAGATAAACCTGTCATGGACAGCCTATGGGGATGGATTGTTACCTGATGAATGAATTCGAGTTAAGGGAGAGTTATAGTCTAAAGTATATATAACATCTGTTAAATGAATGAACAAATAAAAAATAACTCAAAGTAGGCAAGATATTTAACAAAGGCAAAGCTTTGCCCACTGGCAGCTATTACCTAACTGGGTTACACTAGTCTATGGCATTACTGATCTTTTTGCATTCGTCAGCTCACTTCATACAGTTTTACGAATGGGGAAAGTGCTACCATTTAAGTAACATTAGGCCACCACTGTCTTGTGAGCTTTTGCTGTGACTGCATTTGTTTTCCCTGCAAATGTGGGACGCGCAGGTCATCAGACAGAATTGAATTAACTGAGCATGGGAATGTGACAGTGCGTGCAGTGCACGCTCGGATGATGAGACTGTAATACGAGTCACAGGACGCGCCGGTCATCAGATATTTCCTCCCACTTATCGGAATAGTTACAATGATGGAGAAAACTATTTTCCATGAGATACTTTCATTAGGCTATATACACTGAAATCTCAGCCCAATAAGGAACTTGAACACCGGAAGTGATCCACCGGTGTATGCTACGGGATTTGGATTTGAGCGATAGCAACGCGTCTGCCTCCTGGCAAAGTCGCGGAGTGGACACTGCACGGCCAACGCACTGGCAGTTTCGCAAGCGTGTCGCAGGCTGCAGCGTCCCCGGTTAAAATGACTTGGTTTTCTGTCTGCAGTTTTCAGATTGCTACTGCGACATGAAGGGATTTAACCAAAAAAGGATGGGAACATAATCCATGTTCTATAAACAACGCGGCGAGGTTTTGTTTTTCGTGTCTCAGGTAGGTTAGGCACTGTGGCCTTTAAATAAATCAAAGCTGCCTGATGTCTATCCGTCAGGTTCGATGCAGAAAGAATAATGTAATGTTTTCCAACGTGAGGATATGCCATAGATTCCATAGATTTGTTTATCTCCATTCACAGTGTTGTGCCCATGGTTGAGTTGTGAGACTACGCCCCCTGGTGTAGACCTCTAGTTTAGACTGCCACTAATTGGACGCAATGTCCCTCCGATTAAGCTATGTCAGTCCATCCAGTTTCCTAAAGAAGCACCGCTGAAATGGCGACTATTTTCCGAAACTGTCGTTGACTATACATGAAAATAACATAAACACTTATTTGGCTTACTTGCAGATAATAGCAAGATGGACTATCGACGAAAGAAGAAACTCACATTTTTTACAATAGGATTAATCTTCCTTTTCAGTGGAATAGAATACGGTAAGATCTTACCTTATCCCACAAACAAGACTAAAAACTGAATTGGTTGTAGTGTCTCTCTCTTTAAACTGTCGTGTAGCCTATCGGCCTACAATGTTATTGGTGAGATCAAACTGAATGTCACTCAGTGAACCTCAGGCAGGTAGCAAGGCATATTGCAAGGCCATGGGCCTGCTAGGATGCCCAGGATGACCGTGAAATGACTGCGTATGCTTATGGGTAAAAAAATCCCAAAACCTATTCACAAAGGGTGGGAGGCATAGGGCCTGTAACCATTAACCCTAGTATTGTTTGAGGTTTTGTTAACTTAAGCTTATAGTGTTGGGTAATGTTTGCCTCCTGAGTCTGTGAATGAGTCATGGCCTACTGTGGGAGGCATTGTAAGCTACAATGTAGACTACTTGGTCTACTTGCATGTAGCTTAATTGGTCTCACCATGGCTTTGGGAAATAAAAAAGACAGTGGCTATTTATCTCTTAAAACTGGCATCATCATCATCATCATCATCATCATCAGACCTCTGTGTTTAAATCCTGGTCTTGCTCAGGGCTACCCTGGGATTTTATATGTGTTGTGTATTATACTATAATAGTTATGAGGGGCATTTCGGACTTAGTTTAGTGGCTCGAGTAAGTCTGTCAGTCAGTCACACAGTGAGTCAGTGTTGACCAGTCCATTCATTGTTGTGCTGAGGTATGCGGTCACAAGTAGTTTATTTCCAATGGCCCTCTGCCTGTGTAGACTATTGTGGTGAGTACCAATTGGGCCATTCTACCCCCTGAAGCACCAAATTAACTTGAGTAATGGCTGACCCTCGGCTGCTTCCCTCTCTGGCTCCTCTGCAGCGGTGATCTTGCCCACCATATGGAGGTACCTGCAGACGCTGGGCGCAGCGCCCTACTTCCTGGGTCTGGGCCTGTCCGCCTTCAGCCTCAGCGGACTCCTCTCCGGGCCGCTCTTCGGCCTGTGGTCCGACCGCACGCGCACCACCAAGAAGATCATTCTCATCGCCAACCTCTTTGAGATCGTTGGTAGGTGTTTTGGTATATGTGATGTAGCAGCCTGTTTGTCCAAGACAAATTTCCCTTGGGACACAATAACGAAATCTTAATCTTAATCTTAATATCCGTTTTAGAAATACTTTTAAGGACTTATCATACAGAACAAAGTAAAGCTGGGCTAAACTAACTTTACTAATGGAATGCTAATTTCGTTGATATCACTGAAGGTATCAAGAGACATAAGGTAAAAAATCACCGCTCATCCGTGTGAGGTGCAGGATTAAAAGTGACTGGATATCTAAGGGAAGAATCCGCACACTACAAGTCTTTGTGAAAATAGCTTTACTGGTAGCTAGCTTTCGGTCGTTAGACCTTCTTCAGGCAGAGTGAATCATACAGACAACAGTGCTGAGTTAATACACCTGGCTTGATTGAAAACACCTGTGTCAAAAAGCATCATGGGACATGTGGTCTTTACAAGTCTCTGTATGGAAAAACACTCTGTGTCAGTGAAGCATCATGGGTAGTGTAGTTTAGATAATACATGAAACATATACATACAAGAAAAAGAGAACAAGTCTATGCCTTGTACACATCAGGCGACAGCCATCATAAGACAAAGCACAGGCAGTTCAAAGTTAGGCTATATAAGCACACTCATGTCAAAATCCTCATTTAGACCTGATGGCTGTAGTGACTCTAATTTGTATATCCAGAAGAGTTCCCGTTGACATAACCTCCTGTCGACATCACCCCCTCTGTGTAGGGTTATCTGTTCTATGCCTTGAAATCTAAGGGAAGAGATAGGGTGTGACATAGCATTAAAATGGCAAGCAACAGGATAATTGGCATCTTTTCGCCTAATAGAACTTTTATGTTCACTTATTCTTTGTTTAAGGGGGCGGGTAGTTTTACCAATGTAAATTTTATCACATGGACATTTTAGTAAATAAATTACATTTTTTGTGTTACACGTGATAATTCCCCTGATTCCAAAGTTCTTTCCAGTTCTAGGGTGCTTAAAGGTATTTGTTTTTATGGAGCTATGACAGTGGGCACAATTTCCACATGGATAATTCCCCTCTTTAATTGGAGCTAATAGAGTCTGTTTAGGGGGGGGCAGAATAGTGGCTCTAACCAGTTTGTTACGTAGGTTAGGTCCTCTTTTGTGGACAAAAAGAGGTGGGTCCTGAAAGAGTTCAGATAAGGCTGGATCCGAGGTCAGAATGTGCCAATGTCAACGGGAACTCTTCTGGATATACAAATTAGAGTCACTACAGCCATCAGGTCTAAATGAGGATTTTGACATGAGTGTGCTTATATAGCCTAACTTTGAACTGCCTGTGCTTTGTTTTATGATGGCTGTCGCCTGATGTGTACAAGGCATAGACTTGTTCTCTTTTTCTTGTATGTATATGTTTCATGTATTATCTAAACTACACTACCCATGATGCTTCACTGACACAGAGTGTTTTTCCATACAGAGACTTGTAAAGACCACATGTCCCATGATGCTTTTTGACACAGGTGTTTTCAATCAAGCCAGGTGTATTAACTCAGCACTGTTGTCTGTATGATTCACTCTGCCTGAAGAAGGTCTAACGACCGAAAGCTAGCTACCAGTAAAGCTATTTTCACAAAGACTTGTAGTGTGCGGATTCTTCCCTTAGATATCAAGAGACATAAGAAATCACATAGAAACATAAGACATACACATCTCGTCATGTGTCAAAAAACTGTCACATATCATTAAATATATGATAAGATATAAAATAATGGTAAAATTTTCATAAGGAAATGGAAAGTTAGAAAGGAAAGATTATGGTCAATTGCACACAATAACCATATGTGATTGTGATGGCCTATGTGATTGTGACGACCCATACTGTATGTAGTAGATGGACGCAGTTGTTGATGGACAAACTGTAACTCCTTTGTTAGAACCTTGGCTGACCCTGGACAGATACACTTCACACACCATCCATCTCATCTATCCCAACGCAACATTGCACTCAGCAGGCTACTGACTCCCCACACACACTCCCCACCCAAACCTCCCCACCCAATCCCTCCCCACACACCTTCTCCACCCAACACCGTCCCCACCCAACCGGAGCTGACAAGTTCCAGCAGAAACACAAAATAGATTAAAACATAAGAAAGAGGATACAGGAAGCAATACATTTCCAAAAAATGTGGCCATATTTACTCCACTAACAGTTTTTACAGTTTCTAGTTTCCAAAAAGTTGGAGAAGCTTTTGCACAGATAACAGCTTGACAGTCCATTTGTCCTAGTGTACTGTAGTAATGGAACACTTGTATGAGCGTGATAGAAGTATCTTTTGACACAACCCCATGAGGTTGGGAGAATTCCAGCTGAACACCTGTTTCATGAAATGTTGTTTTTAGTCTGAGGGTTTCCATTCTAGCATTGTGCAGCACCAGCTAAACAAGAAAGCCAAGTGACATCCATCAATAGCAGAGTAGGAAGACAAACACACACAGCCATCGACAGTTGATTACCACATACATTGTTAGGAGGAGTCACTACTGAAACAACTGACAAAAAACGTCATTATTACAGATCAGAAAATACGGATAGTTATTATTCATGGAGAAAGTGAGACTATCCCCTTTACAAAATCATTGTACATATTCATGAAGGTGTTTCATAGAGTGCTCTAATTTCTTGGACCTGTGTTCATTTTGACGCAGATGATCGTTGCATACTTCATTGCATATGGTTAGAGCTGTTGTTACAGTAGATCAAAGTTTTCCTCTTTTTTCATCACACTGGTGGCATTATTAGTTGATATTATCATTTTATTATACATTTATCATTTGAACAGACCATACAAAGTAATGATAATGTAATGCACTGTAATAGAGATATATAGTTTAATGAACAGGGTGTCAAAAACATGAATAAGAAATAATAGCATAGCTGTGTTGTGTTCTGTTTTTCATTTGAAGGTTTTTTCTTTTAGTACTTTTTTAGTTTTTCATTCATTCTACACAGTGGGACAAGCGAGCGAGCGAGTGAGCGAGTGTTTTTGCCCTTGTGTCGCTAGTCTGAAATGCTGAAATATATCTGTGTTGTTGCTTTTCTTTTCACAGGCAATTTTATGTACTTCATGGGTTATTCCAAATGGCTATTGCTGGCAAGTCGACTGACTGCAGGTGCAGTATGCTTTTTAATCGCCAGATCTCATTGATTCCCTTTTATCTTCATTGTTTTAAGGGCTATTTGGCCAAGTGGTGGTATTAAGGCATCTGTATCAACAATGAAATGCTTTGGCCCTGGTCCATTTGTCTGTCAAATTGTGCTGAAAGTCTTCCCATAACCCAACATGTTTTAAGTGCAACTCTTGAAAGACAGGTTGAGTGGCTCTCTGGGAGTAGTTTACAGTGACTAGCCACTCCTGTTCTGATGTGTGTGTGTGTGTGTGTGTGTGTGTGTGTGTGTGTGTATGTGTGTGATGTGTGTGTGTGTGATGTGTGTGTGTGTGTGTGTTATGCTTGTGTGTGTTATGCTTGTGTGATGTGTGTGTGTGTGTGATGTGTGTGTGTTGTGCTCCTGTAGGCATTGGCACGGGCGCCGGCTCGTCCATCTTCGGCTTCCTGACGCGCAGCACGGCTCCAGAGGACCGCTCCACTGTGTTCGCCGCCGTCATGGCCTGCCGGCAGGCTGGGCTGCTCATTGGTGGGGACCGCACCGCACTGCACACAGACTGACGCTATTGGAACGTGCATGGTGTCGACTGTGCAGTTCAACTCTTAAGCCCAATTCACACCAAAGATTCCCGACGCGATGAGACCGAGTTGCAGCGGTGTGAATTAGAAGTTGCACGCAGTTGCAAGCCGTCACAAGCCGTCACAGAGCATTTAAACACGTTGAGTCGCAGTCACAAGGTTTTAGAACGTTGCGGCTCGTCTTGTTTTGTCTCGTCGTGAATCTTTGGTCTGAACCCTACTTTAATTTGAACCCACACACTCAGACCAGGACTATGCCATCACACTAGACTGTACTGCATGGCTCAATAGGAGCTGAAAAAGTGCTTTTGGCACAGTGTTTTTATTACATTACTTCAAAATGTCTGGGCAAGCAAGTGATGTGTCATGTGCACTGTTTAGATACAGTAGGCCAAAGCATCGTCTGGGTCATGTGGGCTGCTTTGATACAATATGAGATGGTATGCGGATGCTGTAAATTCGTTTTTATTCCATTTAGGATGAACAAGATCATGTAGACGAATGCAATTCCACCCAGAACATGCAGCAGACTCACCTCAGACGTGTTTATGTCAGTAAAGATCACATTTAGCTGAATTCCTCAAGTGTTGCTCAGTTAAACAGACTCACTGTAGCACGTCTGTGTGTCAACATGTGAACTCAATGCTCTCTTTTGGCAGGCAGGCTGTTTTGCCCCCCTGAGTTAAGAGGCAGGCAGGCTGTTTTGCCCCCTGAGTTAAGAGGCAGGCAGGCTGTTTTGCCCCCTGAGTTAAGAGGCAGGCAGGCTGTTTTGCCCCCCTGAATTAAGAGGCAGGCTGTTTTGCCCCCCTGAGTTAAGAGGCAGGAAGGCTGTTTTGCCCCTCTTAGTTAAGAGTGGTCTGTTCTGTTCTCCACAGGTCCAGCCTTCAACCTCTTCCTCCGGCTCTTTGACTTCCAGATGGGTCCGTTTGTGGTCAATAAGTACACATCACCAGGGGTAAGAGCAAAACAAGTACACAACTCACAACTCACAACTCTTACACATGTGTTTGTGGTCAATAAGTACACATCACCAGGGGTAAGAGCAAAACAAGTACACAAAATATCAATCACAACTCTTACACATGCGTCTGTGGTCAATAAGTACTGTACACATCACCAGGGGTAAGAGCAAAGCTAGTACACAAAACATCAATCACAACTCTTACACATGCGTCTGTGTGGA
>NC_085008.1:2533069-2543069 GCF_963854185.1 Sardina pilchardus
CTCACACCTCGTCACCTGTACCTCATAGAGGCATCCTGGAGGACTTGCCCCAACACACACACACACACACACACACACACACACACACACACACACACACAGGTCCAAATCACACAGAACCCATGGCTGGGCCTCTGTTATGTTTCCTGTGGAAATGAATGGGGGTTAGGGGCAGAGTGTGCAGTCAGTAGAAGCTGGAGGACAATTATTCAGGCATCGATGTGTGGCACATGTTAGCTGGTCACTGAATGTACTGATCTATGGATCCAGGGAAATGCAACAATTAGTGGTCTACGACGTCCTTGAGTAGCTGTTTTAAACATGCAGTACCCCTTGTGGTCACTAGGGGGTGCTGTCGTCCTTCTAGAGGCTGTAGGTGAGCACCACTGACCTTTTGTCTGACGTAGCACTGCACATCACCTCCCTGTCTTCCTGTGTTTCACCAAAGACTGCTGGCTGCTTGTTTTGTTGTTTAATTGTTTTGACTCACTGCTTGTTATTGTTACGTGTCAAAAGAACAAGTTGTTGAATTTGGAGATATTTTGAGTAAGCAATTTGTGTTGCTTCTTTTTCTAACAATACTGGAATCACATTTTTGCTTAAGAGCTTAACCAATTGTTAAATGTTTTGGAATATTTATTTATTTATTTATAACTCAGTGAGCAACTTGTGTGCTGTACAAAAGTCAGTGAAACATGTTGTTTGTTTTAAAAAGCAATATATTAAAAAATGAAAACATATTCTCATCGTATAAAATAAAGCACATATTATTAGTGATCATCCTATTCTCCTTTTCATCTGCCCTTTCACAAACAAGGTCATTATTTTGTTGTGCAGTCGCTCTAATATATCATATTCTATTTGAAAAAGACACAATATTTTTGTTTAAAGTGTGAAGCATTTGGCAACTTTGATTTACTACAGGTGTAAAAATGCTTCACTATTGTTTTTTATGCTGCTGGATAGCCTTGAGGCTTTGAAAGTGCTGAACAAATAATTTGTCATTAGTATTTTTTTAAAGAAAATGTCATGGATTTATATGTTTAGCGTTCAACCGCTTGTAGCATCTCTGAAATATGAACTGGCTGCAATACAATGCGTGAAATCCGAAAATGAATTATTTTTACACATATATTTTTGCACACTACTTACTCAGTAACACAGTAACATATTACTAAATACAGGCGCCTGATGTACTGCATAATTCATTCCAGTTTTGTTTCTGCAACTTGCTGTGATAAAACGGTTAACGGTTCACGGCCATTAACTACTCAGTCAAAAATATTTATTCTCTAAATATTCAATTAAGGATGTTTCTATCTCAGTGATTTGCAGAGGGAATAATTATAGTTTTGTTATGTAATAATCTTTTTTTTAATTTTTTTAAAAAGATCTTATTCGAATAACATGTTTCCTAGAAAGAGCCATTTTACAGAATGTAAAACCAAATATATTTATTGTTTTGTAAATGCAATAATAAAGAATAACATTTTGTTGTGGTCAAAATTATATATTGAAAGCATTCTGAATTAGTTTGATTTTGAATATTTTAACAGCGCTTTATATTTTCAATACATGTTAATAATTCACAAATACACATGTAAATAATAATGATTATTATGTATAATATTTTAGAAAACAAACTATTTAGAATATTATTATTATTATTATTATTATTATTACTACTATTGTAATGCATAATAATGATTAGAATACTTGTAGGCGATATCGAAAGAGAAATCTTGGAGCAAAGGATTCTGTCTGTTAGTTTCAAAATACATTTGAAATAGATAATCTTTTTTTAAAGAAAGAGCTTTTTTAACATGTTATATATTTATTTATATATTTTTTGATACTGTATAATATATGTGAAATTATTCCTATATGATACTGTCAGCCATAATACACAGTGAAGAGCTTTGCTTACCTGTTACGTAATGTCTACCTTTACTGCCAAAATATTATGGGTTTTTAATATGTTGGCAAAACACTAGCGTGGTAATTACTAGCCTCACTGTCCACACATGAAAGCAGATTACAGATTCAGTGTAATTCCTCATGCCTAGTTCAGAGAAATTTCCGAAAAAGTTTGAGGAAATCACTTGAACGATTCTGTCTTACTTCGCAACTTTTTTTTGAACAACAGGGGGCACTGTTTATCTTCATTTCACCGTTAGACCGGCGGAACGTTTTGTTGATTTTCAAAGGATTCGTAACGACCCAGAAGGTGGGGGGGCGAGGGGAGCGCATATTTCCGAAAGACGCGCAGTCTACGATGTGACGTTTCATCGAGGGCGGGGAATTTTTTCGTTGCCCTCTCGGTGAACTCGGAAATCTGGGCTGGGGGCAGCTGAGGATGGCAGCGTGGCACGGCGCCAGTGACGGGGGAATTTGGTAGCATTTTCTAACTGGTCCAGCCCCTGCCTCTGAGCGCAAGTCTGACCGAACAACGACCCGGCGACTGGGGTCAGAAGTTCAGAATACGTCACGTGTCGCCATGGCTGAGGTAACAGTTGGGTTGGTGGATGCTTTCTGAAAAATCAGGTTACGAGACAAATCTCACATTTCCCCGTGTAAAGCTATGATTCGGGGCTCGTGAACTCCAGATGAACCCGTGCCTTTTTCAGAACGGGGCGGGCGCTGGTAATATTTTTGGGTTTGTTATGGGGGTAAGAGTTTAATTTTTGCTAGCTCATCTCCCGACAGTGACCGTTGTTTGACCCCGTTGGTGGGGGGGGGGGCTGGAAGGGTGCGGTGGGGGGGTTGGAGAAGGCTGAGGGTGACGCAAATGTTTTTTAACAGTTTGGTGCTTTGCCATTCTCCGGAGTGCCAGTCTGAGTGAGCTCGGGGAAGCGGCGGCCATGTTGTTTTGGGTGACTGCGGTCTTCATGGGAATGGGCAGCGCGACCAACATGTCTGCTGAAGTGCGCATCGCGCTTAATGACAAATGTTAGCTAAAAATATGAGAATGGCAATATATAAAAATACAAAATACAATACAATTAATTTAGCTGCTATTATCAAAAATATGTTTAAAAGTTTCAGTTTCAATTCAACCAAACCAGATTTGCCACGGGGCAAAGAGAATCTTTCTTCTCCATTTTGACATTAAGGCTGTTGTGTATGAAATATTGAAGATGTATGGTGCTGTTAGACAATTGTCGCAGCCCAGTGGCAAAAAATAGCCGTGCTTTAGAAACTTCTGAGTGTTGCTGGCATCAAAATTATGGTTAAATAATTCATTTGTGCCTCCACTGAGCATAAAGTGTGAAACTTATTGTGAGCCTTGAGTGATGTTTTTCTGCGCTGAAGAGTGCTCCTCGTGTGTCCGTCCGGTGATAATGGCTAAAAGCTGTCGCACATGGGGACAGCGGAGAGCCCGGCGAGAAAACGCAAGCTGCCCTGGACGCTGCTCATCTCCCATGCTTTGTAAAAGGTCACCTGACAAACACTCTTACCTTTTTTTGAGAGGCTTTGAGTTCAGCGTTAAAATATTTGTGTGTTGTTTTTTTTTTTTCTCTTCCACTAAGGCGTGGAGGGCTGTCTAAGCCATTTGTCTATGTAATGCATGAATATCAGAGAGCAGACAACCTGCGTGTGTGATGTGGCGGTTATGACCAGTCCATCAGACAGCTTCACACCTCTCAGACGACCGCTCGCTCGCGCGCGCTACACTCTTGGTGCCCACTGAACACCATGGGACCCGCAGCCCTCAGAATACACAGCAACAGACGGCTGAATTCTTTAAGATGAAATGCTATCAGTGTTACTGGTACCAAGTGCTTCTGGGCAGAAGCTGGTCGGGTTGGTGGCATATGAACCAATACAGTTCTGGTTCTGCTCGCAAAGCAAAGCAAAGCATAGCAAAGCAAAGCAAAGCAAAGCACAGGCGTGTTTACTTTGTCTCTAGACATTTTTCCTTAAAGGAAACTTGCATGGTAAGCCATGTTTTTGATGAATTAGACTTCTACTTTTTAAATCGAATATCCATAATGTCAATACAAAATATTTGTATTTAAAACAATTTATTGTTAAAGACATATAGATATACATAATGATATATAGATATACATAATGATTTATTATTGCCAGCACTGAATTAAATGTACTGTACATATACATATTTAATTCAGTGCTGGCTATAATAAATCATTATGTATATCTATATATCATTGTGTATATTTATATATCTTTATATATCCTTATCCAGCGCTGAATTAAATATGCATACAGTTAAGAGCAATTCATGTTGATTTTATCTTGTTTGTTCTGACTGAAAATGGAACTGCCATATGTCAAAAGGTTGTAAAAGCGTTTGCATCTTTTTAAATATTTTTATGAAAAATGGTGTGTCCAAAAAGTATTCCTTATTATTCAATAATCAATGGAAACACATTTATTTGCCATCACAGCTCTCAATATGATTTTCATATCGATTTGATTCTTATTGTGGCCACTCTCAAATGCTGATATTGTTCTCTGTTAACCATTTCTTGCCTTGTTTGGCTGTATGTTTAGGATCATTGTGTGGTTTAATGGTCCAGTGCCGTATACTGGGGCTGGTCTCTCGACAGACTGCCCGATCTTTTCCTCCAGAATCTTAATGTAGCTTCTTGTTTTAGTGTTGGTTGAAAAACATCCCAATTGAATAATTTTCTCACCCCCAACACTTGAAATGGACGTGGGATCATTGGGCTTTAATGCTTTTGATTTTATGCCAATCTCAGGCCAGGTCCTTGGGTCAAAACTAAATCCAGCGAGAGCTGAACTCGTTGTCCAGGTGTGCCCTTAGTGCCATTATAAAGGTTAAAGCTGAGTTGTGCATGTTTGGAGAAGAGTGATCCACGACCAGCATCCACGATGACCACGTGCTCCATTTTGGGATGGGGTGAACATTTCAACCACCAAGATACCCACAGTGGAGAATAGCTATAGATATTAATGTAGTCGTTTGGAGTGTTCTTCAGGGGCCTGGCAACATTGTTACACTAAATGGCATCATGAGACAAAAGGAATACATCAGGATTCTGAATGAAAGCCTCAAGCACTGAGCAGCGTCGGACGTTTGAGCAAGAGAATGATTTAAAACATCCAGCCAAAGTGGGAAATAGATGGTTAATGGTACAATTGAGCACAAGGCCAGAGTGATGGCAAACTGATGCTAAAAAAGTGGCAGTGTCATTTTCAGTCAGAACAAACAAATATTGGTCAAGAGAAAAGTCAACAATAAATCAATATTTGCCAGGGGTGTGAATAATATTGTTCTTAACTGTATACAGTGTGTGTGTGTGTGTATATGTGATCTCTGTATAATATAATGAATAATGTTGTTCTTATCTGTATACAGTGTATTTATATCTAAAATGATCTCTCGTAGCCAGCACTGAATTTCCATCTCCATTGTTATAGACATGTTATGTTAGTATTTTACATGATGCTGATTACAACACTTAAAGTGTATTTATAGTGCATTAAGGCTAAGGTTGCCAAAATGATCCTTTACACGAGGCGCAGTAGTCACCGAAAAAAGGCAATTTGGATACTGTAATCACCTCTACAGTAACATTAGAATAACCGAGGTATTAAAAACACAGTAAAAGCATTACAAGTCTACTCCTCCACAATCACCATGAATAGCCTCATCCTTTCCTTTCATCCTCTCTCTCTCTCTCTCTCTCTCCCTCTCTCTGCGCCCCTCCTCTCGCCCTCCCCGTGGGTGCGGGATTATCGTCCCATCTGTGTTACCAGTGTACGGCGGTGCTAAGCCGAGGGCAGCTCTGCTCACTCAGGCGCGGTGATTGTTAACCCTGATTAACTTGATGTGGCGTTCAGTAGAGGAACAGTGTGAAAACCAAGTGCAGGGCCTGACCCACTGCCCTGCCACTGACCCCACCACACATTGGTCAGAGAGGGAGGGAGGGAGGAGAGAGAGAGAGAGAGAGAGAGAGACAAGAGAGAGAGAGAGAGAGAGAGAGAGAGAGAGAGAGAGAGAGAGAGATGAGGGCAAGAGGAGGATGGAGAGAGTAGAGAAAGCAGTGAGTGTGTGTGAGCAGAGACACACACACACACACACACACACACACACACACACACATGTCGCATCGGCTGTCTCCGCGTGGTTGAGCCATTTAGTGCTCTGAATGGAGAAACACTGTCCGTATCCAAACGGAGCTGCTCTCAGCCAACTAACGGATTTACACACATCCAGCGCTCGCTGTTTTCATATCACTTTCACCCGTACAGACGGACGGGCAACGCAGACTAGTAGCTTATAGCATCAGATCATTCATTAACATCTGGACACACACAGTAGGAGCCAGCGCAGCCTCTTTTGAAGTTGTTTCTGTGGTCTGGTTTGCGTATCTTTTAATTGTATGGCTGCTAACAGATGCTGCTTGGCTAGGCCTGTGCTCTCGCTTACTGCGGCTAGGCTAAATTAGACTGCTAGGAGCTCTCCTTTCATTTACAAATCTCCCCTCACAACTGCAAAAGTGCAAATGTGTGCAGTAGAAGCCAGACTCAGAGGGACAGGAACGACACCACACATAAATAATGCACCAGGGAGCACTTGGGTCTTGCATCTGCTTAAACCCAGCATGTCTGTGCTCGTGAAGGTCTTAAACCCAGCATGTCTGTGCTCGTGAAGGTCTTAAACCCAACATGTCTGTGCTCGTGAAGGTCTTGAACCCAGCATGTCTGTGCTCGTGAAGGTCTTAAACCCAGCATGTCTGTGCTCCTGAAGGTCTTAAACCCAGCATGTCTGTGCTCGTGAAGGTCTTAAACCCAACATGTCTGTGCTCGTGAAGGTCTTAAACCCAGCATGTCTGTGATAGTGAAGGTCTTAAACCCAACATGTCTGTGATAGTGAAGGTCTTAAACCCAACATGTCTGTGCTCGTGAAGGTCTTAAACCCAGCATGTCTGTGATAGTGAAGGTCTTAAACCCAGCATGTCTGTAATAGTGAAGGTCTTAAAACCCAACGTGTGTGATAGGGAAGGTTCAGACATACCACTTCTCTCAGAGAGAGGGAACTTTTAAGTAAAAGTGGAATACTTTGACTCCACTGTACATAATGTGAGTTCTAACTGCTCAAGAGCATGCTGACAATAAAGTACAAGAAGAAAACAGATTTTCCCCATGAATGCTTTGCAAAAATAACAGTTTATTTCTGTATAATCAGACATGACACAGTGTGCATGTTCCAAAATGCACTTCTTTTTGCAAATGTAGTCTTTTAGTTTCTTATTGATAGTTAACACAGAGGGTTCCTACCAAATATGTCTGTGGCTATACATATCCACCGCACACTGCTGTTTATTTACATCAGTTGTTAACAGTGAACATATGAATTGTGTGGCTTCAGTCTAAGTGGTGCCTGCTGGTCCACTGGCTTTGCATGTTTCATAACTATGGAAATATTTCAGAGCTCACATCCTAATCCACGTCAACTCGGTCAGTCTAGTGCGGCTGGACTGGACCAGACCAGACAAGAGCGACTGGGCAGTGCTGTTCTGCGACGTCCCAGCGCACGGAGTTATCAGCGGCGGGTTGAAAGCCATCGCTCAGCGGCTCTGGACTCTCTCCACACACACACACACACACACACACACACACACACACACACACACACACACTCCTTTGAGCGAATAATTAAGCTGCTTTGGCATTAGAACTTCAAATCAGCTTTGGCGACCTGTGGAAGTAAATCTTCCCTAATCAAACACAGCCTCCTCAGAGAGAGAGAGAGAGAGAGAGAGAGAGAGAGAGAGAGAGAAAGAGAGAGAGAGAGAGAGAGAGAGGGAGAGAGCGAGAGAGAGGAAGACAGAGCCAGCACACTGTCCTCCTCCTAGTGTCTGTCTGGCATCTCCCTATCATCCCATTCAGGAAATAATCTTTTTTTTTTTAAAACCACAGAAAAATAAACAAAATCCCCTGTACAGCTGTTTTATCAAGTGACCTCTGAGCTTAACAACGCAAAGAATAACAAATCTGCACATTGCAAATCGCTTTGGACTCGGTGAACGCATTTCAGACATACTGTGTGTGAAAGTAGGTTCCTCAGGGGGAGGAGAGAGGGATGTGTGCGAGTGTGTGTGTGTGTGTGTGTGTGTGTGTGTGTGGGGTGTGAGGGGGGGGGGGGGGATACTATTGGATGGAGTGAAAGACAGAGGGAGAGGGAATGAATGAAAGAGAGAGGGGGGGTCAGTGTGTGAGAGAGAGACAGAAAAAGAGAGAGAGAAAGTAGGGGAGAGGGAGATACAGAGAGTAATAGAGAGAGAGAGAGAGAGAGAGAGAGAGAGAGAGAGAGATGGCAGGGGAGCAGCATGAGTGGGGAGAGGTGCACTGGGAGCAGGGGTGTGTGTGTGTGTGTGTGTGTGTGTGTGTGTGTGTGTGTGTGTGTGTGTGGGAGGGGGGCCGGGTGGTTGGCGAGGGAGTTTCGGGAGGTCCCACCGTCATCTTAGCATTAGTGAGCGCTGACCCGGGATTAAGCTGCCTGGACAGTAGCAGTTTGATTTGATCGCACTGCGCTGTGTTGTTAAATCGCTCATTAAATCCAATTAGGCAGTGGACTCGTAATCGCCCCCTCGCCCCCCTCCCTCTGCGCCCCCCCCCTCCCTCTGTGCCCCCCCCCCCCCTCCCCCCCCCTCCATCCTGCTCCGCAGGAATATTGCGTGTCTGCAGACTGGCGGCCCTGTTGGGCTGAACTCCTGACCTTGCCCCACCACACACACTCACACACACACACACACACACTCGCGCGCACACACACACACCCTCGTACTCACTGCAGCCGGCTCCTCAGGGGTAAAAATAGACGATGGCAACGGTGTGGCCCGAGACCAAAAACAGACCGCGGTGACAACCTTGCCCCCCCCAACCCCCCGCCCCCCCCTCTCCGCTCCCGCTCCTGGCATTGTCAGGGCAATTACCCAGGTTGGCTGGCCCGTATGTGAGCACAAAGGACACAGTGTTGCTGTTAAACAGCACAAACACTGCAAGTGAGCCGCCGCGGCTCGTGGGGTCGCGACCTTGTGATTGACCTCCGTAAGCGTACAGTTTGTCAAAGCTGACCTCTACGCACTAATTGCGGCGGGCCCGGCTCTGTTCATTACCGTCACACACACGCCTCTGATAGGAGAGTGGCCCAACGTGGGAGCCGGACAGCAGATACACACACACACACACACACACACACAGAGTCAGCACTCACAGAAGGGGTTTGCAAATGTTTGTTTAACTGAAGTTTGGATCAAGTCCGATAGTAAACTTTGCCTACATAAGAATTGGTGTAGACATATGGAGTTGTAAGTGACTGAATTTCTGCTCATCAATTGATTTTTTATTCCTATTAATATGTTAAAAAAGTTGTTAATGTCTGAGATTTAAAATCATATTTGTTTAAATATTTTCCAGAATTATACATATTATACTGAATTAATCAGTATTTATCAATTAAGGAGATATTTGTCATAACTGTCTCCCATAAAATCTTTGACATAAATAAAATAATTATTAAAGACCACGTACATCAACTAAGTTAAGTATCTCTGCTAAATAATAATAATAATAAAAATGTTTGATTGTTTTAAGTAAATGTTAGAAAGTGTATTTTTCCCTTGGTTAAATTTTTTGCATGTTAGTTTGTACCATGTTTTGCATCTCAATGAACAAATATAAAAAATCACAGGAAAAAAGTAAAGGAAAACAATCATAATATATCATCAAATAATTATTAAATTATCTTACATAATTATTTTATTCATAAAATTACTCTTCTATCTTTTATTGTTATTGGTTGGGGAAATATGACTATTGCTGTTAAACTCTTGGGAATCTGTGCTTTTTAAATCAACAAATAACGACACAAAACTAATCTGTTCTCTACATCCTTTTTGCTTTTTGAATCAATGAATAACGACACAAAACGCATCTATTCTGTATATCCCTTTTGCTTTTGAAATGAATGAATAACGACACAAAACGGATCTATTCTGTATAT
>NC_085008.1:2545569-2555569 GCF_963854185.1 Sardina pilchardus
AGAGCGTGCCGCTCCCGCCTGTCCTTCTCAATTTGGGCAAAGACACGTTGAGCAGAAGCGGAGTCTCCACACACACACACACATGTGTTTCTGTGGGTCTGGGGACAACACACTCAGTCTCCACACACACATGTGTTCCTGTGGGTCTGGGGACAACACACTCAGTCTCCACACACACACATGTGTTTCTGTGAGTCTGGGCACAACACACTCAGTCTCCACACACACACATGTGTTTCTGTGGGTCTGGGCACAACACACTCAGTCTCCACACACACACATGTGTTCCTGTGGGTCTGGGGACAACACACTCAGTCTCCACACACACATGTGTTTCTGTGGGTCTGGGGAAGCAGAGTCTCCACACACACACATGTGTTTCTGTGAGTCTGGGCACAACACACTCAGTCTCCACACACACACATGTGTTTCTGTGGGTCTGGGGACAACACACTCAGTCTCCACACACACACATGTGTTTCTGTGGGTCTGGGGACAACACACTCAGTCTCCACACACACATGTGTTCCTGTGGGTCTGGGGACAACACACTCCACACACATGTGTTTCTGTGGGTCTGGGGACAACACACTCTTTGTGTTCACGTCCCTCCAGGTGGAGGATGCGTGAGGCTCGTCTGCACTTGATTTGGGAGATGCGAGAGCATGTGCATTGAGAAGACAGCAGAGCAATATATGCTGTATGATGATGTCAGGAGTGCAGACTTTCAGAGACTTTCTAAGATCTCACACATGCCTCAGAGCAGTTCTGATGTCCCACACAACTTCATACCGTCACTGAGAAGTCTGAATGTCTAGACCGTGCACACATACGTGGCATATTGTCAGGGTCTCCAGTAGAAGTACCCTTGGGTGCAATATCAGGTGGCCTTTAAGTCTCCTTAGTACATTACTCACTGACTAATTGCATAAATTACATACATAAAAATATTTTACTTATTTTAACGTAATCTCCTTCATTCAAGACTATTGATAATTAAACGTGTATAATTATGAGCCCTACAAACAACACAAGATAGCAAATCGTGAAACTAACCCAACAGAAGCTCCTTTACTATGATAAATGATGACTGACTAAAAACGTGGTCCATGGTCTTAAACACAGTTCTAAAGAGAGGCCCTCTGCTTCTAAACTCTTAAGTAGAAGTCAGACTTCTCACCTGATCCTCGGTGCCGTGATCAAAGGGGTGGAACCCAGGGAATGGACACAGGGCAGGCTAGCTGACCTCAGATTCAATAGAACACTGTGGGTCTCAAGACTTTGTTCTTGGTGCAGAGTAATGAGGTTTCTTCAAGACCAAATGATTTGTGCTACTATTTCTGTCAACTGAATTGCGTCGTTTGCTTTTTTAAATGTAGCCATCACTTGTTAGATGTGTACATTTCTGTGACGTTTTAAAAAGGTTGATTTGCCACTGCAGTAGAGTTGTGTAGCAGACTGTGGTGTTTTAAAGGGGAGACTTTGCCCTGACAGGCGCAGGTTGTCATGCACGATACGGTGGCGAGATCTCACACCAGAACATGTTCTGACATTTTTACATTTTCACAGTTCACTCCGCTCCTAAGAAATGGATGAGAGAGGAATGTTTCTCCAGTTGTTTGATAATCAGACTGTTCCTTCCTGCATGATTTTTTCTCTCTCTATCTCCCTTTCTCTTTTAATCTCCCTCTCTCTCCCTTTCTCTCTCTCTCTCCCTCTCTCTCTCTCTCTCACTCCCACACTTTCACATTCATTCTCACTCTCTTTCTTCCCAGAAGCGCATTTGAAATATTAAATTGCTACTACGGCATCTTGAATGCGCCCAGAAAGAGTGCCAAAATACATTTGCTTAATGTCACAGCCAGTAATTGTGAAGGGTGCGGCTGCGCTGCCTCTGGTTCTTAGGGCCGGGGGGGCCGGGGGGGCGGGGGGGGGGGGGTTGTTGTGAACACGATGCGTAGGGCTTCCGAGAGCCTGCCGTGAACTTTTCACCCCGTCGCTCGGCTCTGTGCAGCGCTGCGTTTCGCCTCCACAGCTGCTGGTGACGAGGAGCTGAAATAGAGAGGGAGGAGAGATGAGGAGAGATGAGGAGCTGGGTGGTTGGGATGGGGAGGGAGGAGAGATGCGGAGCTGGGTGGTTGGGATGGGGAGGGAGGAGAGATGCGGAGCTGGGTGGTTGGGATAGGGAGGGAGGAGAGATGAGGAGCCGGGTGGTTGGGATAGGGAGGGAGGAGAGATGAGGAGCCGGGTGGTTGGGATAGGGAGGGGGGGTTGATGAGGAGCTGGGTTGGGAGGGAGGAGAGATGCGGAGCTGGGTGGTTGAGATGGGGAGGGGGGGTTGATGCGGAGCTGGGTGGTTGGGATGGGGAGGGGGGGTTGATGCGGAGCTGGGTGGTTGGGATGGGGAGGGGGGGTTGATGCGGAGCTGGGTGGTTGGGATGGGGAGGGGGGGTTGATGAGGAGCTGGGTGGTTGGGATGGGGAGGGAGGAGAGATGAGGAGCTGGGTGGTTGGGATAGGGAGGGGGGGTTGATGAGGAGGTGGGTGGTTGGGATGGGGAGGGAGGAGAGAGGAGGAGCTGGGTGGTTGGGATGGGGAGGGAGGAGAGATGCGGAGCTGGGTGGTTGAGATGGGGAGGGGGGGTTGATGCGGAGCTGGGTGGTTGGGATGGGGAGGGGGGGTTGATGCGGAGCTGGGTGGTTGGGATGGGGAGGGGGGGTTGATGAGGAGAAAGCACTCAGCTCCACAGCGTAGACGTAGAGCGTTAGGATGGAGAGCAGAAGCACCACCCTCGTTGCATCAGACGGGGTCACTCGTAACCCTCCTCTCTCGGCAACAACAGCGCTGTGCATGTGGGCAACATACGTACGAGAGCTGGAACTGTAGTGGCCTGTAGTCTCACGGCCATTCTTCTCTGTGTTTATGGGCAACATACGTACGAGAGCTGGAACTGTAGAAGCCTGTAGTCTCACGGCCATTCCCTATTCTTCTCTGTGTTTATGGGCAACATACAGTACGTACAGTACGAGAGCTGGACCTGTATAGGCCTGTAGTCTCACGGCCATTCTCTATTCTTCTCTGTGTTTATGGGCAACATACTTACAAGAGCTGGAACTGTAGAAGCCTGTAGTCTCACGGCCATTCTCTATTCTTCTCTGTGTTTATGGGCAACATACGTACGAGAGCTGGAACTGTAGAAGCCTGTAGTCTCACGGCCATTCTCTATTCTTCTCTGTGTTTATGCGATCGCTGACATATGTTAACCAGAGCCACATCCATCGATAACCTTCCTCTGTGACGGCTCTGCACAGGAGCGGAAAAATCACTCAACGTGACGTGGCATGAGAGAGAGACAGAGAGAGAGAGGGCCACGCATCGATTTACAAGGATGCGAAAACAACAAACTCTATTTCACACAGGTCCTCCTATTGATGAGCGTCTTGCTTCCACTGCCAGAGACGGATAACTGAGAAAGCAAACATGAGTGCGGGGTGGTGGGCATGGGCACAGGGTGGTGGGCATGAGTGCGGGGTGGTGGGCATGAGTGCTGGGTGGTGGGCATGAGTGCGGGGTGGTGGGCATGAGTGCGGGGTGGTGGGCATGGGCGCAGGGTGGTGGGCATGGGCGCAGGGTGGTGGGCATGAGGGCGGGGTGGTGGGCATGAGTGCGAGGTGGTGGGCATGGGCGCAGGGTGGTGGGCATGAGTGCAGGGTGGTGGGCATGGGCGCAGGGTGGTGGGCATGAGTGCGGGGTGGTGGGCATGGGCGCAGGGTGGTGGGCATGAGTGCGGGGTGGTAGGCATGAGTGCGGGGGAGTGGGCATGGGCGCAGGGTGGTGGGCATGAGTGCGGGGTGGTGGGCATGGGCGCAGGGTGGTGGGCATGAGTGCGGGGTGGTGGGCATGGGCGCAGGGTGGTGGGCATGGGTGCAGGGTGGTTGGCATGAGTGCGGGGTGGTGGGCATGGGCGTGGGGTGGTGGGCATGAGTGCAGGGTGGTTGGCATGAGTGCGGGGTGGTGGGCATGAGTGCGGGGTGGTGGGCATGAGTGCAGGGTGGTGGGCATGAGTGCGGGGGGGTGGGCATGAGTGCGGGGTGGTGGGCATGAGGGCGGGGTGGTGGGCATGAGTGCAGGGTGGTGGGCATGAGGGCGGGGTGGTGGGCATGAGTGCGGGGTGGTGGGCATGAGTGCAGGGTGGTGGGCATGAGGGCGGGGTGGTGGGCATGAGTGCGGGGTGGTGGGCATGAGTGCGGGGTGGTGGGCATGAGTGCAGGGTGGTGGGCATGAGGGCGGGGTGGTGGGCATGAGTGCGGGGTGGTGGGCATGAGTGCAGGGTGGTGGGCATGAGTGCAGGGTGGTGGGCATGAGTGCAGGGTGGTGGGCATGAGTGCGGGGTGGTGGGCATGAGTGCAGGGTGGTGGGCATGAGTGCAGGGTGGTGGGCATGAGGGCGGGGTGGTGGGCATGGGTGCGGGGTGGTGGGTGGTGGGCATGAGTGCGGGGTGGTGGGCATGGGCGCAGGGTGGTGGGCATGAGTGTAGGGTGGTGGGCATGAGTGCAGGGTGGTGAGCATGAGTGCGGGGTGGTGGGCATGGGCACAGATGGTCGGTGACGGACGCACGCGGACTGGACTGGCGTCTCTGAGGGGTCAGCTGTTGTGTATCTCACTGGACGTCTGTGGCCTTCAGCGGGCACAGTGGGCATCGGGGCGCGTTGGCGTCGCCCATCTGAGGCGGGCACAGACGACGCTGGGCAGGCGTAGGCGTGCGCCCACACACACTGGCATGGCATGCTCCTGAGGGCCAGCGCAGCACACACACACACACACACACACACACACACACACTGGCATGGCATGCTCCCGAGGGCCAGCGCAGCACACACACACACACACACACACACACACACACACACACACTGGCATGGCATGCTCCCGAGGGCAAGCGCAGGCAGTGGCGTGGAAAGGAGCGTCATTCAGAGAGCTCTTTAAAAACAATCCTATCCATGGAGCCTGCGTGTGTGTGTGTGTGTGTGTGTGTGTGTGTGTGTGTGTGTGTGTGTGTGTGTGCTGCGCTGGGGGCCCAACCCACCGTCCAGTTAAATTAGTGGAGCGCCCAGGCAGGGGACCCAGACTGCGGTTATGGGGGGGGGTTGGGGGGGGGGGGGTATGGCCCCTCCTTAGCGAAATGACCGCGTACCTTGGCACCGCTGTGTGCCCTATTGAGCGTGTCTACTTATGCCCGGTCAGTTGAGGCCTGCAGGTCATCTGTGTGTGTGTAGTACTCTGACGGAGAAGAATGACAAATACCCACAAATAGGCTCGCCCATTTCCAGACCTAGCCAAGCATACATAATCCTGCGAATCTGTACGGGGGGAGACATAGAAGGAGGGAGATGGAGAGAGAGAGAGAAAGAGAGACAGAGAGAGAGAGATAGATGAAGAGAGAGAGAGCCATGCATTCAAGAAACACTGAAGTTTTGATCCGATAAATCAACAACATACTTCAATAACATAGATTCATGTTAATTTAGTGCGAGCTTCTTTGTGTTGGCAAACAGATGGTAATTTGTGCTCATGTTCACATGTGCATATGGAAATGCTTTACACTTGGCGGCGTTTCTACTCGAGGGCAAAAAAGCTGATGCTGTTTGTCACGAGAAGTGGCTGCTTTCATATAGAATTAATTAGCCAGCGTTAACAACATTGTTTGCCAAGAGTTATTTGGTTCAGACAAACAAACCAACAACGTTTGAAAAGTATTAAAGGTGAGTCAAAAAAATAAAAATAAAAAATAGCAGCCAGTACATAGTCCCATTAATCTGAGACATGATGCAGTATTAGAAAACAAACGGAATATAAAGAAATATAATATTAGCATGTCTGGCTGTGAACATGCAGTGATTTATAACTTTGGCATTAACAGTAAGATGAGGTTACTGGCAGGTACATTTTGTGTAGAAGAATAAACCCATCTAGGCTTGAACAAAAAGACTAAAAGACTAAAAGTGACTTTTGTAATTCTTGTTTTTCCGCCGTGCTGTGCCTGTAAAAAGGCTTTTCTTTGGGCTGGACCTCCATCCTCTCAGTAGCCTGGAAAAGAGCATTCCATCACACCTCTGATAGCACAGCACCATTTAAAACTTGTCATTTTTTATTCATTACTAAATAAAGGGGGATTCATACTTTATTTAATGTAACCTCGGGGCCAAAGATTGCCCTCATATTGACACAAGGACTTCTATTATTACAGGAGACTTTTCTGATATTATTCCCGGGTCTTATATGGGAGACGTCCACTTCTTCTCACCTAATACACCACAGCCCAGGCGTGGGTGGAGATCTGACCCAACGATTACAGCATGTTGCCGGGCTCTTAGTGAGGTTGCCGGCCTCTCGCTCGGCTCAGCTCAGCTCCGCTCGGCGCTAAGAGCTTGTCTCTCGTCGTCCCCTCACGGCTCTGCGCTGAGAGCTCGTCTCTCACCATTCCAGGCTGAGAAAATGAAACTCATAAATATATTATCTGACCAGGAAATACTAATATGAATATTTCAGGTCAGTTCACACACACACACACACACACACACACACACACACACACACACGCACACACGCACACACACACACACACACACCGCAGGAGGTGTGAGAATGCCGCAGGTTCGTGGTCCTGAGTAGGGAAGACAGCAGGAGAGGACAGAGAGGAAACACTCACTTAGTCAGATTTGACACAATGCTAAGAGGTGAAACACTGCTGGGTTAACAACGAAGATGACACAATAGGCCTACTAAGACTAAGAGGTGAAACACTGCTGGGTTAACAACGAAGATGACACAATACTAAGAGATGAAACACTGCAAGGTTGACTTAACACTAAAGATGTCACAATGTGAAACACTAGGTTAACACTGAAGATGAGTGACTGCATCCTGACATTGTTTGAATTATTATCAGAAGGGACTGGGTGATCTTTAGAGGTAGCCTACTCTTGAATATATTTCCCACTTCCTTAGAAAACTCAGAAATACTTAACTCTATTCTATGTAAATGTACACACAAGGCAACATCACCTTCACCAGCTGATAATTCATTAATCATAGGAAAGGATCAGACACTCATTAATATTTCTGTGAACATGAGCATTAATATAGGTCAGTGATTTTATAGGCCAATTTAGCTCAAAGAAAAGAAAAAGATCACACATAAAAAAAGTTTATTTCGCACAGCTCTTGATGGATATGCACTACCAGTCAAAAGTTTGGACACACCAACTTATTCATGTTTTTTACTTTACTTTGACTTTTTTTTACAGAGTAAAACAACACAGAAAGTTATGTAGCACACATAACACACAAGCAAACAAAAATGCAAACAAAGACCATTTTTAAATTTATATTCAATTTACATAGTAGACGCCATTTGCTCATTCTCTCAGCCATCTTGACACAGTCACCTATAATGGGTTTCCAACCATGTTGAAGGAATTCCCATACATTTTGAGCACTTTTTGGCTGTTTTTCTTCCACTTAATTCAATTGAAAATAATTAAGTTGTCTTTAATGATGCCAAATGTATGTATGAAAGTATGAAAAATATAAGATATGAAACATATATATGCTTTATTATGAACAAAAAAAACCCTTTGTAGAGCAATATTGAAGACAAAGTATGACGGAACACACATAAACAACGATGAGTGTGTGTGTGTGTGTGTGTGTGTGTGTGTGTGTGTGTCCAAACTTTTGACTGGTAGTATACTGTATATGCTGTATGCTGCACATTTGACACTTTATTTTAGACAACATGTTAGCCATTAATACATAACTAATGTGTGTGTGCATTAGTGTCCAATAATGTCTGTATGAAGTGTCATTTATTAGGTCTTTATTCGGAAATGGTACTGTACTTACTGGTGATTTATTCTTGGTAAATCTAATAAATAAGCACCTTGGTCTTGGTCTAAGGTCGTTGATATATGCTATGGATCAAAAAAAAAAGTTATACTTATATTTAATAGCCCTCTAATACATTGTTTTAATATGTTGCTACTCTGTCACTAGGTCACAAAGTCTGTAAACTCTCTATTTTGATCCATACCATAACTCTATTTTGATCCATAGCATAAACACTATTTTGATCCATACTATATATCAGTAACTAGATCCAGACCAATAAGTCCCTTATTTAAGGATTTACCTAGAGTAAGTCACCTATTGAATTTCCCCTTGGGGATCAATAAAGTATCTATCTATCTATTGATAGACAAATACAATACAATGATTTAATATAGACATTATGCATTAATGGTGACCATGTATTCCCTAAAATAAAGTGTTACCAAACTGATTGATACATGTGTTGATATACTATTGATATACACTACCAGTCAGAAATTTGGACACACCAACTTATTCATGTTTTTTTCCCCTTTACTTGCAGAGTAACACAGAAAGTTATGTAGCACACATGAAATCAACAAAGAAATGAAGCAAAATAAGCCAATTTTTATTTACTTTCACATGCATACATAGTAGACACATCTTGCTCAGTCTCTCAACCTGAAATGGGTTTCCAACAGTCTTGAAGCAATTCAGATGCATTTTGGGCACTTTTGGGCTGTTTTCCTCAACATAATTCAATAGAAAATAAGTAAATTGTCTTTAATGATGCTAAAAGTATGCCAAGTCATAAGGTAAATGATGAAAAATATACAATGTGAAATATGTATATGGGTTATATATTTATAAAGAAAAGAAAAAAAACTATGTGTGTGTGTGTGTGTGTGTGTGTGTGTCCAAACTTTTGACTGGTAGTGTAGAATAAACTAAAGTGTTCCCGAACTGGTTAATAAATGTGTTGATACCATTGATATAAGCAGAAGGAACTAAAGCAAACATAAGTTAGGTTATCAATGAGAAATAAATTGTTAATAATATAATAAATCAAAAAGGAGGAATTCCAGCACTTATAACTCTCGTTTAATTTATTACTCGTTTGATTTGGGTGCATCGCCACATCCTCAGCCTTTGACTAATTAGTCAGAGGAGTTCATCTATATTTAAAATATGCTGATATTTCTTCTACATGTAAAATATACTGATAATTAAAATATACAGATGTTTCATCTACATTAAATATATACTGTATATTTAGTGTGTTAAGTTTCAGCTTTGCTACTACGTAGTTACAACGCTATTCACTACTGTATTTATCCAGATGTAAACACTACTGAGAAGTATGTTTATACACACAATTCCATCTGAGATCAGTTGCATTGTTTGTTTTTTAATCGGGGCAGCAGTTTTCAGATTACATTATGTGCTTACTTAATTGCAAAAGGGCTCTTCAGTGTTTTCTGTTAGCCTTTTAAAATGATATCAGATTAGTAAACAGAATGTGCCTGTAGAACATGGGCTGAATGGTTGCTGATAATGGGCAACTGTATATTGCAGTAAAGATCAGCCACTTCTTTTGTACCGCAGTCGGTTATAACATTAATGAGGAAAACAAGGGCATTTCTAGGTGACTCCAATCTTTAGAACGCTAGTGTATGTTTATCTACAGTATATCTGTATCTGTCTAATGTACATGCTCTAGTGCTGTAGCTGTCTAATGTACATGCTCCAGTTTTATTGCTCATTGCCGTGGGGGCAATAAGAAATGTACTGTACATTAAGAGGTGAATGGCCTTTAAAAAGACATTGTTGCCTGTGTGTGTGTGTGTGTGTGTGTGTGTGTGTGTGTGTGTGTGTGTGCTTGTCCTTGGCCATGACTGCAGGCTGTCCTGTGTCTGGTGTTTGAGACTTGCCCCGGGGGCCACGAGATCAATGCAGTCTGATGCCCTGACCTTTTGACCTGCTGCCCTCCTCTGCTCTCCTCTCCTCTGCTCTCCTCTCCTCTTCTCTCCTCTCCTATTCTCTCCTCTCCCCTCCTCTCCTCTCCTCTCCTCTCCGCTCCTCTTCTCTCCTCTCCTCTCCTCTCCGCTCCTCTCCGCTCTGCTCCTCTC
>NC_085008.1:2565569-2573069 GCF_963854185.1 Sardina pilchardus
CCTTCTTCCCAGTAGCGTATTAGTTAGCTTGCTCCTCAGTATGCGTCCCTACCTACATTTGGACAGCACTAACTAGTTGGCGTCACCTGACTCGGGGAGGGGGGTGTGTTGACGATTTGCATGACGTGTGGAGCTTGACCTGCGCTGCGCAATGGATTATGGGATACCTGAGGGCAAAAAAGATGCATCGATGCACGCTTGGAAATCACGCCAAACGAAGTAGCCAACTAGTGAGAGCGCTTGACTTTCGGACAGTCTATTCTGACGTAACTTCCGGAAAATGCACACTGCCCAGCGTGCACGCTTGACTTCTAGACACAACCCTGGGATAACTAGCTACTTAGCTCTGTGTTTTTGGTGTTTTTGGTCATCCCTATGTTCCCCTATGTTTTTTGGGAAAAGCAGGGAATATACAGTAGGACCATTTTTTTTTAAAAAAGGGCCCTATGTTCCCAAGTCCCGTACAAAGTGGGGAACATAGCTACACTCCCCTTCTGTGTTACTTGGGCTAATTAGTAGCCCTATGTGGTGCTACTAAATGTGAAATGGGCTTCGACTCTCCCAGAGAGAGTTTAGTCTGTGGGAAGAGCAGCTGGAGTAGAGACTGTTGCAGGACAGTTCAGCACGTTTATGTCTCTGATGGGTGCGTAGTGCTACTTTTCACACTTGACAGGAAGTGACTCAGCAATTGGCTATAAACTGCCCCATTTTTTTTTGTTGTAATGTCAGTTTGTTGATGTCTGGGTCCTTGGGCTGTACACAAATGTGAGGAGCTGTCAGAGGCAAATGTAAACAAATATAAACAAATGCTTCAGTTCACACATAAATACTCCAAACAGCTCTGTTGTGCTTCAACAAGTTAAGTGTTGTTCCATGCTAGGGCCATATCAGGGCCACATCAGGGCCAGTTCGGGACCATAATAGGGCTTAGGTCGGGGCCAGTTCAGGGCCATACTGGGGCCACATCAGGGCCATACAAGGGTTCAGTCTGGGCCAGGCTCCTACCAGACCATCTACTGTATGTGGAATCTGATATGCTCTGAGTTGTGTTGAACGCAGCCATTGAATTCCATTGTGTAGGGTATAATGCAGCAACACACTTAGCTTGGTGCTACGAGAGGGTCAGCCTGGTGGTCACAGGTTTGATCAATATTCTATAATATTGATATTGATAATAACATAATTATTCTATTGATATTTGAGGAGCTCTTTTCCAAAACACTAGCCTATCCACCATTGTAATGCATTTTCATAAATCATTGTTCAATATTTTGTTATCCAAGCAATTTCAGTGGAACTGTATTTAGGTTATTGTTATCTGAATGATCTTTACTCAATCAAAGCAATACACCGTTGTATTGATATTAGGCTACATGAAAAACACAAATAAGCCACATGACTCACTAATGTTTTCAAAAATGGATTGACAGAGATTTGGAAAAGCGCTCTTCATTTGTAAGTAGTTCCGGGATGTTTTAAACAACAAAAAGAACCCTCCACATAGCACCTTAATCAGTGCCAAAACAGTGCCAGATCGGGGCCAGACGCGGGTTTGATTCACTGCAGCGTGTCGGCTGCAGTGTGAGTGTGTGTTGCTCTAGTGTTGGCTGCAGTGTGTGTGTGTGTTGCTTCAGTGTTGGCTGCAATGTGTGTGTGTGTATGTGTTTGGGGAATAGCAGTGACGCCACTAGGCTTCTTTGACTTTGTGCTATTTGCATTTCATTGTTTACGCTCGCACACAAAACAACTTGGACACGCCACGCCACACCACACCGCACCACGCCGCACCACGCCACTGCTGTGTGTGTGTGTGTGTGTGTGTGTGTGTTTGGGGAATAGCGCCGCACCACGCCGCACCACGCCGCACCTCTCCGCACCTCACGCCGCTCAAAGAGGACTGATTGTTTCCATCTCAGTGTTTGCACTCTTGTCCTGTCGGGAATTATTTTCAGAGCTGAACTGAAAAACTTTTGTTTTTGAGGGATAAAATAAATACTTTGGGAGAAGTACTTGATGAAGGTACTTGACTTGCATTGCATGCACAAACACAGAAATGCACACACACACAAACACACACAAACACACACATTCACCACACACACACACACACACACACACACACACACACACACACACACACACACACACACACACACACACACACACACACACACACACACACACACACACACACACACACACACACAAACACACATGTACACCACACACACACCAACAAAACCATGCAGTCTGCTTGAGCAGGAAAACAGGAAGTCAGCTGAATTTAATCCCAGACGTGGTGCTGATGTCTTCCTCAGTGCAGGACCCGCCATCGGCCGTTTTCATTAAAGATTAAAGCGTCCAGCACACTAATGGGACACTACGCTCACACACACACACTCACACACACACACACATACACACACACACACACACACTAATGAGTCACTACGGTCACACACACACACACACACACTAATGGGACACTACGGTCACACACACACACACACACACACACACACACACACACACACACACACAGTAATGGGTCACTAACGGTGCTGCCAGCCCCTGTCATCGGCCGGCGGCCTGGACAATAACACGCATCACTCCCACCTCCCCCAATGAGAGGAGGCTGACATCAGCGCTCATATTGCAGCCGCTGATGGATAGGTGACCCTTGACCCCTCTGCAGACGCTCCTCTCCAGGCCTGCAGGGACCAGCAGACAGAAGCCTTTCCCCTCTCCTCTCTCTCCAACATCACCATCCTCCTCTCTCTCCATCTCCAACATTACCATCCTCTGAGCAACTCTCTCCTCTTTCTCTCTCTCTCTCCCTCTCATTCAACACCATCCTCTGGGCAACCCTCTCTCTCTCTCTCACTCTCACTCTCACTCTCTCTCTCTCTCTCTCATTCAACACCACTGTCCTCTCTCCCCTTTGCAATCCACCCCTTCCTTTTCCTTTTCTCTCTCTGGCATCTCTTCTCATCTTCTCCTTCTCTCTCTCTCTCTCTCTCTCTCTCTCATTGGTCTCTGCTTCAGCCAGAGCACAGCACCAGTGCCTTTCTTCTCTCCTCCTCTCTCTCTCCATTTCTATCCCTCCGTGGCCTTTAACTCTATCCTGTCATACTGTATAGCTGTGGTCACCCATGTCTGTGTGCCTTGAAGTTCAGCCTTCCCTATATCTGCCCCTCTCCTCTCCTCTCTCCTCTTCCTCACAGCGATGTCTCCTCCCCTCCTCTTCATCACCATGATGTGTTGTCCTCTCCTCTTCCTCACAGCGATGTCTCCTCCTCTCCTCTCTCCTCTTCCTCACAGCGATGTCTCCTCCTCTCCTCTTCATCACCATGATGTGTTGTCCTCTCCTCTTCCTCACAGCGATGTCTCCTCCTCTCCTCTCTCCTCTTCCTCATAGCGATGTCTCCTCCTCTCCTCTTCATCACCATGATGTGTTGTCCTCTCCTCTTCCTCACAGCGATGTCTCTTCCTCTCTTCATCATCGTGACAATTTCTCCTCTCTTCCTCAAAGCGATGCCTCTTCATCTTCCTCAGCTGGTCTGTATCCTCTTCCTCCTCCTCCTCTTACTCAGCTGGTGTGTATCCTCCTCCTCTTCCTCAGCTGGTGTGTATCCTCTTCCTCCTCTTCATCTTCCTCAGCTGATGTGTATCCTCTTCCTCATCCTCCTCTTCCTCAGCTGATGTGTATCCTCTTCCTCCTCTTCATCTTCCTCAGCTGGTGTGTATCCTCTTCCTCCTCTTCATCCTCCTCAGCTGGTGTGTATCCTCTTCCTCCTCTTTCTGCTCCTCAGCTGGTGTGTATCCTCTTCCTCCTCCTCCTCTTCCTCAGCTGGTGTGTATTCTCCACGTAACCCAGCTGGATGATGGGGAGAGCAGCGTGTGAAGCGATCTCACCATTAGCACCCAGGAGGGATGCTGAAGGCAGGGTGCCATAGCAACAGCGCAACCACCACCACATCCTGCTGCTGTGTTCGCCATGGAAACCTCAGGGGGAGAGGACCGCTGTTGATGAGCTCCAGCGTGCCGTGACCTTCTGTGTCCAAATCCATCGCTTAAGGAAGAGGGAGAGGAGAGAGGGAGAGAGAGGAAGAGGGAGAGGAGAGAGGGAGAGGAAGAGAGGGAGAGGAGAGAGGGAGAGAAGGAGTCATGACTGTCCGCTTAGGAGCTTTTGTGGACGGATGCCAACAGTGCAGAGTTTCCCAGGGTCTGTGTGTCCACACCGCAACCACGGATGAGTGGGGCACTGACGGATGGACCAGGGGGGACGGGGTGTGTGTGTGTGTGTGTTGGGGGGTTGGGGGCATTAGAGATGGGAAGAACAAATAGCAGAAGAAAAAAGAAAACATTCTCGGAGTATCAGACTTTTATAAACACTCGGGACATGCGGGAGACCTGGACTCATCTTCCTTTTTGGTCTTTGGCCCATCCCAGTGTGTGTGTGTGTTTGTGTGTGTGTGTGTGTGTGTGAGAGAGAGAGACCTTTTTGTAGCCTATGTGTAAGTGTGGCTTGAGGATGAGTCTTTGTGTGTATTTATATGTGTGTGTGTGTATGTGTGCGTTGTGTGTCTATGTACAGTATGTGTGTGTGTGTGTGTGTATCTGTGTGACAGAAGGAGGGGCTGGGGGCTGTAGAGCCAGCAGACTTTACACTGAGCAGGCCTGGCCCATCAATCTCCTGCCTAGCGCTTCCAGAAATAACACACACACACACACGCACACACACACACACACACACACACACACACACACTCATACACACAGACACACACACTCTCTGTCGACCTACAGTATCCTGCATGGCGCTCAGCCATTCCAAAAATGACCAGAGATAAAACAAATGTGGAGTTTTCTCTGTCCGGGGGATGGAGTTTTTCTCAAAGTCATCCCGCTCGATTTCTCACCCCCCTCCCCCGCGCTCTGACAGCTCACAGCGTCTCTCTCCCTCGTTGTTTTGTGTGTGTGTGTGTGTGTGTGTGTGTGTGTGTGTGTGTGTGTGTCTCTCCCTCGTTGTTGTGTCTGGACATTCTCTTGCGCTGGGTGGCCAGCGTCCACGCGGGGGAAAAGAAACACAAATGGAATGTGTGTGTACAAGTGTCCACTCCCTTCTCCTGCCCCGGCCCTCTCTCCGCTCCCTTCTCCTGCCCCGGCCCTCTCTCCGCTCCCTTCTCCTGCCTCGTCCCTCTCTCCGCTCCCTTCTCCTGCCCCGTCCCTCTCTCCGCTCCCTTCTCCTGCCCTGGCCCTCTCCTCATCCCTCTCTCCGCTCCCTCCTCCTGCCCCGTCCCTCTCTCCGTCCCTCTCTCCGCTCCCTCCTCCTGCCCCGTCCCTCTCTCCCTCCCTCTCTCCGGCCCTTCTGTCTTTCAGCGTTTGGGTTTCCCACTCCGGCAGCAGACAAGCGTGTCCTAAAGCATCTCCTCTGTCCTCAGTAGTGTGTGTCCTGAGTAGTGTGTGTCCCAAAGCATCTCCTCTGTCCTCAGTAGTGTGTGTCCTGAGTAGTGTGTGTCCTAAAGCATCTCCTCTGTGCTGAGTAGTGTGTGTCCTAAAGCATCTCCTCTGTGCTGAGAGTGTGTCCTAAAGCATCTCCTCTGTCCTGAGTAGTGTGTGTCCTAAAGCATTTCCTCTGTGCTGAGTGTGTGTCCTAAAGCATTTCCTCTGTGCTGAGTGTGTGTCCTAAAGCATCTCCTCTGTCCTCAGTCGTGTGTGTCATGGGAAATCCAATGGAGTCAACGGTAGTCGCTGTGTTCAGTTGCACCAGGAAGCGTTGTGTGTGTTTGGGTGACAGAATTATTTAAATTCTTGACCCTATACAGATTTAATCAAACATGTTTGATGCTATCTTGACAAGTCCCTTTTATGGTTGCCATAGGTTGCAATCACCATGGTTGCAATTGTGATGTTAAACAGCCAACAGCTCAATCGTTATATTTGTGCTCATAACGAACTCCCAGTCGTACCAGACTCAGTCTGTAGGTTTGGCCAACTCAATCTCCATCGTATCTGGAGCGATTAAATCAAGAGGTCTGTTCCCTGCTGCCCTTGCACAAGGCCTGGTCAGGACTGTGTGCTACTGCAGAATAGCCGTTTGTTGCTAGCAGAGTGATTTATTTACTGCTGCTGGTTCATATCAAGGAGAACACAACCTTGAGATCTCGGCATCATTTGGATTCAATAGACTGTTTTAAAATCTGGAGGTCAATGAACAAATCGTAACTGTGAAAGTCAGTTTGATTATGTACCACTTCAACTTGCACCAGTAGCGCTCCCTGCAGTGAAGCGTTTGATCTTTCGATTTCTGCTCTTCGTTCATTCTTAATCAGCACACACACACACACACACACACACACACACACACACACACACACACACTCACTTACTCATGCACTTGAGGTTTTGCTTGCACCCCAGGACAGCAACAACCTGAAAAACGTCAACAACGGTCAAGACAGTTCGGCGAGTAACGCTTCCAAAAGGGTCAAGGGTCAAGGGTCATCTACGGTCCACGTCTACGCTGTGCGTCAGCCTCCAGATCACATTCATCTCTCTGTCTCCCTCTGGCATTCTGAGCCTTGTAATTCATCTCTCTCTCTCGGTCCCTCCTTCTCTCTCTCTCTGTCTCTCTCTCTCTCCGTGTGTGTGTCTCTCACTGTGTCTCTTTCTCTCTCTCTCTGTCTCTCCCTCTCTCTCTCTCTCTCTCTCTCTCTCTCTCTCTCCGTCTCTCTCCACAGAGGCCTGTTCATCTCAGCTCTATCTCCAGACGGGTGGCATGTTGTTCCTCAGCACCTTCTCTCATGTGAGCGTGGCGAGGGCCCTGGAGTGGGCGCTCCGCTGATGAGTGGGCATCGCTTCGCATCTCGGATGAGACGGGCACGGAGCCACGCGGTGGCGGAGCGTGCCAGCGAATCTGCTGAAACGGGCACAAACGGCGGCGCGGAGGGTTGCTGGAGACGGGCACGCCGATATGCCAGTGTGTGTGTGTGTGTGTGTGTGGAGGAGAGATGACAGGGACCCGAGCAGCGTTGTTAATGTTTTTGTCTTCGGCTTGTCGGTCTGAGACGGCTATGAAGACAGACACTCTATGGCCTCCTGCACTGACTCAGTCTTAGATTACAGATAGAAGCTGCACCGCCATCTGTATTGTGTCTTTATGGTTTGTTTGTACCTTGATGGCCGTTTGACCGTTTGACCGTAAACGTTTCTTACTGTCCACTCAATCCTTGCGACTCTCTGCCCCTTCATAACTGCGTTTTCCAAACTTTTATTCTGCTCCTCTTAATTCTCTTCCCTTGATCCCCTTCTTTGGGCTGGTCACCTTGGTGATGGTCACCTAGGTGACCCTTAATAAACAGCGTCTAAATTCCTCTGTCATCACCTCCCACTCAAGCGCTCAGAGGAGGGATCGGCCGCTCAGCGCCCTTAAGAGTCCTGGCCAGGAGGTGAGCTCTGGAGCTCTGCTGTGTGTGTGTGTGTGTGTGTGTGTGTGTG